>NC_025689.1:7831032-7874758 GCF_000633955.1 Camelina sativa | reverse complement strand
TCCTCATTGTTCCTTAATCTCCTGTCATAACGAAAGAGACCTTGACCTCTTTTCCTTTTAAGGTTGAAGTAGGTGATGAGTGGTCTATGGTCAGAGCCTTCAAAGCGTAGGTACTCGCTTCTCCCGGAAGGATAGGTTGTTGCCCATTCACTATTGGACATTGCGCGGTCCAAACGACAGAAGACCAGGTGATCGTGTCTTTTGCCCCTCCAGGACAGAAAGTTACCTGAGTGGCGCAAGTCAAAGAGGTCACATTCAGACATAAATGTTCTGAGGTCAATGAACGAGCCTTCAGGTCGTGGAACACCTCCAGATTTTTCAGATGAGTCCACAATATCATTAAAATCTCCTGTTAAAAACCAGGCATCTGATCTTGATTGTCCTATGATTGAGAGTTGATCCCATATACACTTTCTCTTTGTTTTATCAGGTTCTCCATAGATAAAAGTTGCAAAGAAGGTCCGCCCTTCAGCCTGAATTCGAGTGTCAATAAAGTTTTGGGTGTCTGATAGCACTTGAATATCAATATGTTCATGCCATAAGAGAGCTAGGCCTCCTCCTCTTGTGCTATGGGGTGGGACTAGTTGCAACTTGGTGAAGCCTAGAGGTTGTGTGGTTGTGAGAACAGTGCTATCTGGGTTTTTTGTCTCCATGAGGAACAAAATATCTGGAGATACCTGTCGGTTGATCTCCTTCAGGCGCCGGATTGTTGTGGGGTTCCCCAGCCCACAACAATTCCAGCTTGCTATTTTTAAGGAAGAGGTGGTGGGCCTTTGTGAAAATCCCGCGTGGGCTTCACAATAGCCGGAATGATGGTGGTAAGGGGTGGATCCCGAGAGGACGAAGAGCCAGTTTCACGTCTGAGGTTCTCCCCTGATCCCAGGTGGGCAGCTGAGTTTGATGGTGGAGATGGGGCTCTTGACTGACTCGCTTTACCAGAGGTATTGCGTCTCTTTGGGGAGCTTTGGATTAGTGCCATGTTTCTTTTACTAGATTTTGCTCCTCTTAGGTTTAAGGGACTTCTATTTGCAGATTTGTTCAGGGACGGGCGGCCTCTTTTCTTCCGTGATGAGGATGCCTGGGCAGTGGTATTAGAAGGGTGTGGGGGAAGGTCTGGGGATAGTTCCGGTCTATCTCGGGGTTCAGGTAGGTGAGTAAGAGGGGCATTAATTGTTTCCGAGGCTGCCGCAATGATTCCTGCTGCAGTTTCTGCCATCATTCCTTTGTTTTCCCCTTGTATAACTCTCTGTTTCCTTGCCAGACTTTCAGTAGGGTCCGCACAGGTAGTATACTGGATAGTAACCTCTCTAAGTTCTCCCATCACCTCTTTTGTTGTAGGTATTGCCGTAGGGCCAGGTGGTGGAGCATCCTGAGATGAGGTTCGCTCTAGGGGGGGTCTTCTGGTTCTGGGAGTTTCAGAGGACTCCGACCAGTTCAGTTCCCGTGGGGTTGATTTCTCACGCCATTGTAGGGACTGGGATTGAGACCCATGGGAATAGTGGGTTGGGCGTCGAAAAGCTTCGCGTCTGTGGGGATCCATTGATCTTTGGGGAGATTTATGGTGACTGTAGAACCTAGGTTCATAGGATCTTGATCGGTGAACGCTGCTTTCAATATGTTCCTTCTCGGCGTATTTCCTCTTGCTACCCGAGTGGTAGCTTTGTGACGCATGTGTTTTGGTTTGAGGAGATGAGTGGCGATTGGTTCTTTCCCTGTTGAATCTGGTGCCAAAGCTTGCTGCTGGATTCTCCAAGGACCTTGACTGCGATGGGGCTCTAAAGTTATCCTCCGGAGTATAGTAGTTCCTCTGTAGATTTGTCGTTTGAGCAGCCGGCGGAGGTTTGGTTAGAGGGGGATCTCTTGTTTTTTCTTGGAGTCCAGGGCATGTTCTTTCATCATGGGTAATTCTTTGACAATGGGTGCAATGATTTTTCAGGTTTTTGTATTCCAGGTGGACCAGGGCCTCATTGCCATCCGCGAACTCAACCACTGTCTCTTTGATTAGAGGTTGAAGGCCATTAATCAGGACTTTTGCTTTGACACTCGCGTTTGTTATGTCAATCTCCAGCACTTCTCCTAATTCATCTCCAATTGTTTGCATCATTTCTCTCTGCCAGAAGTGTTTTGGTAGGCCTTGAACTTCTATCCAGAACGGAATTAGAGACGGGAAGGTGTCAGAAATCACCGGTTCCCACTTTTGGAGGATGACCATCCACTGGTCAAAGTGATAGGGTCTGTTGTCAAGGACTTTTTGGAGGTCTTCCTCATATTCAAATTTAAACTGGAAGCATCCTCTTCCCAGGTCGGACCCTATGGCCTTGCCTCTTAGAGTCCATCTGTTGGCTAGAAAAGGAAACAGAGCATACAGTCTTTGGACAGAAGGGTTTGTCAGTCTTCCCATGAGAGTAAGAGAGTTTTCAGCAATCAGATCTGACGTGTCAAGTTCTGGGGCTCTGATACGTTTCCGGGGAGGGGGAGAATAGCCTCTTTCAAGGCCTTTCCCTTTTTGGAGGGACGAGTAACGGTTGGTCATTGAGGGTTTACAGGTGCAGGTTTGAGGGTAGTGCAAGTTGGAGGATGCAGGAAGAGGGGAAGTAGCCGGTGGAGAGTAGGGTTCAAAGGGTTAACAAAGAAAACAAGGTTAAAACAAGTAGTTAAGAGAAATTACCATATTGCATTCTTGTTGGCTTGAGAAGACGAGGTTTAACGGCGAGGCAAGACGTTGAACGGTGATCGGAGCTTTTGGTGGACCGTAGGGTATTGACATTTCTATCAACGGTCTGGTGGATATTACTTCTTTTAGGATGAGAAGGTTGGTGAGATCTGGTTCATGGGACGTTCCATGCTTCTTTTGACTTGCCTCGGAGTTCGTGCCTGGGAGAGAAAGTCCACTCACTTTCCTTTCCAGCTTTCTATCTTTTGCATTTTTGTCAACTGCAACTTTTTATATAAAACTAGATAATTGCTCGCTCATCGCGCGAGTTTACTGAAATTGGCTAAAAACAAAAGGTTTCCAAAATTCCAATATATTAGATATGAAAGAGGTCAAACCATACGACAAAACTATGTCTTCTATGTCCACACAACAATTAGTAACCACATATCTTTTCTGTCAAATATCAATATTTTACATATTCTTTTCTTTTCATGAATGTTTGTTTTTAGGGAAGTCCTTCTTTTGAATTCAAATTTTGGTTAATCAAAAAACAAAATTGTGAACTTTAGATTAAGTAATGACAAAAAATTTGTCTAAAAAGTTCATGTTTTATAAAAGTTAACAGGGTATTAACATCGTAAAAAGTTATAAGAATCTTTGTCTTTTAACAGACTTTGTTAAGTTTGATCTAGTAACTATCTTCTGATTTTATCCAAATAGATATGAATTCTATTTTTTATATTTAAAGTAAAGAATAATATAGTTAGTACATGTTTTGTCTCCATGGGTGTTAGTTGCACATTAGTTATATTTTGGTATTTGTTTTGGTTAAAATATATTGTATCTAAAAAATGGTTAACATTATAAGTAACTTATATTTAAATTATGGCTGAAAATTAAATGAAGCTCAAATAATAGCAAATTAATCAATACATTATCACATTGTAAATGGTTAGGGTATCACAGGTTTCTTAGCTCGACAATGATGCCTACAGATCAATACATAATTGGCCTTTCTTTTCTTTATTTGCTTAAAAGTCTAACGAAAACTTGATGTTAACAAACATGAGAATATGTGAACAGCACTTGGAGAGGAAATTACAGAACTGGAGAAGTCAAACACATTTGGTTGGACATGATGCAGCGTATGGTATTTTACCGAAATTCATGTGACCAAGACACATAATTGGAGGAAAGAATTTCGAGATATTTCAGTTAGGAACTCAACATTTAAAATGTCGATATATATAAAAGAATCATAAATTTGAGAATAATAAATCTTAAAGCAACCTGGCTCGCTGATACATTTCACTTGATTGTATGGACCAGACCGAGAAGTTTTTGTAGGCACTAATCCCAAAGCTTTACAATTTAATTTGTCAAAAGCTTATATAACCACAACTTCCATTAGATCCTTATGTATCACAAAGAATGATGTTTTAAGGTTTTTACATAAATTTAGAAAATATTTATTGTTTAGCTATAAATGCATTTGTATTTATTTATAATAACACATTTCTCATACCTTTTAATCAATAGTCATTCATCAAATTTATAAAATTTTATTTAATAATTCTTGAAATTTACAATTTTCTAGTCTTAATTGATAAAAGTTTACATAAAATCAATCTTTGTAATACAAAGAAAAAAATCTTAGAAAGACTTTGTGTTACAGAAAGAGTCTTTCACAAATGCAATAGTGGCCGTAAATATGCCATGGAAAATATCATTAGCTCTCTATGAACATACAATAAAAAATGGTAACCTTAATTTATTTTGTTCACCTAAATCCACTCATCTTAGCTTTCTTGTGACCATAGTACTTAATTTTAAGTCTCTAAAGCATCTTGAAGGTGAAACTATTTGAAGAAAATAATACAAATACTAAGTAGATTCGCTCAACACAACACAGTTAATCAATATGACGAAAATGATTTAGCAAATACTGATGAAGAAAGTTGTGAACTTGGAGTATAATATATAATTTAACATATTTAATGTATGGAGGACAAAAGTAATAAAGAACAAAACATTTTAGGCTTGCCACGTTTTCTTAAATCATTATAAGCCCAAGTAATTGACAACAAAAGTTGAAAGAGAGATCGAGACAATTGTAAAGGTGGCAAATTTTAGGAAATAAAATAGTTTAGTGATGTATATTTAATTTTACTCGTTAGACTTAAATAAAATTGACACAATTGTAAAGGTCGTAGTGTACAGGCTTGTATCTGATCCGTTAGACTCTGCACTCTTCGAGTTCACCGTACTAACTCCATCCCCATTCATTGCCCTGCAAAATTTGAAAGCATGAAGACGTTCTGGTACTACAAGGCTGTGTTGTAGGACTCTGGAATATGTTTACGCGTCTTGGAGAAGTCATGGATATTGGATGACGTGGCAATACTTTTGAAGGCTTGGTAATTAGAGGACAAAATATTATCATATTGGCTAATAGATTTGGACTTATCCTTGTTTAGAAAGTAGGTCATAGGAGAGTTCCTATATATTGTATTATTGGACAAACATGTTGTTTGGCCGTTCAAGAAGAATTTTAGAGAACTAAGCGTGAAAGCTTTTAGGGTTCTTAGGGATTTTGGTTAGATTAAGAATTGGTCAGTGGCAAGTCGTGTTGACTGTGTGTAAATCTGATTAAACATATCTTGTAAGATTGTTTAAGTGATTCTTAATAAGAAAAGAAGTTCTTTTCTATATTGGCTGCATCTTTGTTTTTACAATTGGTATCAGAGCGGTCAACCGACGAGGGCTCTATACTCGCTACAGGTTGAGATCTTGAGATAATGATGCAGTCGGGTAATGAGTTGATGATGCTTCAAAGGGCTGTGATCTTGGAAGAACAAGGTTATGGGAGTTGGAAGGTACGTATGATTCAGTTGATTCGTAATCTAGGAGAAGACGCATGGACGGCTGTTGAAGAAGGTTGGGAACCTCCTTATGAAAAAACTGAAGCAGGAGTTAGGATCACCAAGCCAAAGGCACGTTGGACAATCGATGAGAAAAACCGTTCTAAGTATAATGCAAGGGCTCTTAACGCCATCTTTGGTGCTATTGATGATGATGACTTTAAGCTTGTTCAAGGTTGTGAATCAGCTAAAGAAGCTTGGGACATTCTGCAGAAGACTCATGAAGGAAACTCAAGTGTCAAAAGAACAAGATTAGACCAACTTGCATCTCAATTTGAAGTCTTAAGGATGGATCCAGAAGAGTCAATTTCACAATTTAGTGCAAAATTGAGTGCTATTGCTAATGAAGCAAAGAATCTTGGTAAGATTTATAAGAATACCAAGCTGGTTAAGAAATTAATTAGATGTCTACCTTCTAAGTATGCAGCTCATAAAGCAGTTATGAGGGTATCAGGCAACACAGACAACTTGAAGTTTGAGGATCTCATTGGTATGTTAAAATCAGAGGAGATGGAAGTTGCTGAAGAACTGAGAATTCATGATAAAGGAATTCCATTCAAGGCAGATGATAGGAGTGATCAGTTGCAAGAGATAAAAGATAACATGTCCTTGATGGCAAGAAACTTTGGAAAAGCCCTCAAACGTGTTGAAATAGGACATGAACGAGGGTTAGCTCACTGGAATCAAAGTGCTACAGAGAGGTTTTGTTCTAGGCAAAATATATCTGAGAAAGAAAATACTGATCGGAGAAAAGAGATTCAATGTCTTGAATGTGGTGGTTTTGGTCATTATAAACTTGAGTGTCCAATGGTTAAGCGCAAAGAGATGAAGTGCTTTGAATGTAAAGGGATTGGACATTTAAAATTTGAATGCCCAAACATGGTGAAAGGAAATAATAAAGCATATGTTAGCTTTAGTGATTCAGAATCAGAGAGTGATGGGGATGAAGAAGAAGGAGGAATGTTGAATCTTTTTGCATACAGTGCTAAAGGTGATGATATAGCTGATGAAAATTCTGATGATGATGAGGAAGAATCAATTACAAAAAAAAACTACTGTGTTTTGTATGACAATTGGGTTCAGCTGTGTAATGAAAAGCTGTTACTTATCAAGGAAAAGCTGAAACTAGAAGCCAAAGTTAACATGCTGGAAGAAAGGAAGCCTGAATTTTTGATCGGTGGTGAACTTCCTCCTACTGAAAAGGAGCTGTTTGAGAGGAAATTGAAGAACTTACAGGAGATGTATGGTTTAGAAAAAGAAAAAGCAACAAGCCTAGAAAGAGAGCTGAATGAGAATCACAAGAAGATTAGGATGTTGAATAATGGTGGCAAGAAGCTTGATGAGATACTATCTATGGGAATTGTAGGATCTCAGCATCAAGGTCTGGGTTATCACAAAAAGGAGACTGTTGAGCTGTTGTCTCGTGATGAATCAGTAAGCTTCGTTAAGAGCAATGTAAATCATGAAGCTGAGACAAGTATTCTGGGAAAAGTGGTTCAACAGGAAGCCCCTGTAGCACCAACCAGGAACACACGACATCAACATATATCTTCGTGTGAGCGAAAAGGTTGGACTAAATCCAAGCGAGGACGAAGGGGTTATGAATGCTTTCATTGTGGTAAAAGTGGTCATGTCAGATCTTTGTGTTACAAGTTTAAGAACAAGATCAAGGAGCTTTGGATGGCTAGGAAGTGCTTTATCGATCCATCTCACTTTTGCAAAGTCTGGGTTGCTAAAAAGGATCTGTACAGTAAGGTTTCTGAACATAATGAAAGACAATATAATCAAGTAATCCAGGAAACTGAGGAAATCAACCTATGTTGCAATCTCTCGAAGATAGTCACTGAAGATGATGTTGGGGTTGAATCTCAGGTTCTACAGAAGCATGTTGCAGAACCACCTGTACAAGAAAAAGTCACAACTGAATCAACTAGATCAAATAGTAATGATTGGAATGATGAATCATCAGGAGTCTTAGCTATATCTAAACAGTTGCAAGGTCATAAGAATCAGTCTGCTGCAGTTGCATTTGTTGAGCAAACCGTTCGTCATGTTCAGCTGAATTCTCAAGGAGTGCTGCAACATTGTTTTGTTTCACAGGTTGAACCTAAGAACATTATAAAAGCTCTTGAAGATTATTTTTGGTACAAGGCATGATAGGAAGCTTGTTGTGTCCCCCTGCATATATGTCTTCATCCTTGTTTTTATATGAATGTGCACTCACGCTGGGGGAGTATGATGAGATGGTGATATTGGTGATGATGGTGATGTCATAGCTGAATGTAGCTGAGGCTTATGGTTTTGAAAGATTCTAGTACTATTCACATCTGGAGCTTGAGTTGTCACATTCAGATAAAAAGGGGGAGAATGAAAGCATGAAGACGTTCTGGTGCTACAAGGCTGTGTTGTAGGACTCTGGAATATGTTTACGCGTCTTGGAGGAGTCACGGATATTGGATGACGTGGTAATACTTTTGAAGGCTTGGTAATTAGAGGACACGATATTATCATATCTATTAAGAAGATTTGGACTTATCCTTTAATAGGAAAGTAGGTCATAGGAGGTTTCCTATATATTATATTATTGGACAAACATGTTGTTTGGCCGTTCAAGAAGAATTTTAGAGAACTAAGCGTGAAAGCTTTTAGGGTTCTTAGGGATTTTGGTTAGATTAAGAATTGGTCAGTGGCAAGTCGTGTTGACTGTGTGTAAATCTGATTAAACATATCTTGTAAGATTGTTTAAGTGATTCTTAATAAGAAAAGAAGTTCTTTTCTATATTGGCTGCATCTTCGTTTTTACAAAATTAAAATGGGGATATAAATTAGAAAGAATCTAGGAGAACAAAAACCAGATGTCATAGACTCAAAAACACCAATTGATATGGTAACTTGCTGAAACATCATATAACTATAGTGCTTTCCAAATTTTTAATTGGGATTTGCTTTTTGTAGATTATAGTATTTGTCAATACAACCTTACATAGAACTGGGACATGAGAATGCATACAAAAAAAAAAGATTTTGTTTGGAACCAATGAATTGAAGAAGTGGGAATACAAGCAACGTATAAGTATTTTAACGTATATATAGTTGGACTATCCCTCTGCGTTAAATTTTCTGTTGACCGATTATAGGCGTTTTTTTAACATGGTTGTACTGTTGTAACATAACACTAAACATATGCAGATTATGAGAAACTAATTTTTAACATATACAGTATATTTGTGGGTTGACTGACATTTAATTAAGGTGTTTTTAAAAATTTGGTTATACTCTTTGTCACTTATACACAAAATTTAATGCAGATTATGGGAGATTGAATATTTAAATTAGAGTAATTAATTATAGTTTAGTGAAATGAATTGCAGGATTATATTCAAAATTATAAAAAAAAAGAGAGTGGACACATGTCAAATATTTGGAATGCCAAATGTCACATTCTCATACAAAGTTTAGGAAAACCTTACTTTATTATATAAGATATACATAACCTAATTGTAATTTTCACCTATAAAATTAATATACAACATGTTATACCAATAACTTCAATTTGTAAATTTGGTATATTAAGATCTCTAAACACGATCACATCAATTTGTAATACCAAATCACGGCTGAATACATGTTTTGTTGGATTTTTTTTGGCTTTACCGAATGTATAATTAACAAATTTGATATTGCACCAAACCAAAATAGTAGTACCAACTACGGGTTGAAATCAGAGTATGACCTTAAGTAAATTAAATATATGATTTTATAAAATGTATAGAATTAATAAATTTTCTACTATTATTTTGTAACAAACAAATCCAAATTTACATAAATATTTCCTCACGCTGGTAACATTATTCTACAAAATATTAACGTGTATTTATGAGTCGGGTAATAAAACGGGTAATGAGACGGGTAACGAGACGCTCAAAAATTAAATTAATATCCGATACTCGATCATTATTCATGGATAATATAATTATTATACCCTTCACTCGACCCTAAAGCTGCGGGTACCTTTTTTCGGGACGGATACAAACCGAAAAATAGGTCTAATACGGGTATCGGTAGTAGTTTCCAGGCCTACCTATTAGTAGTTTAATATGAATCAAAATTCACCATATAGTTCTATATTATATAACATATAAATGAATGATACAACATAAACATAATATTAACAAATAACAAAATAAAAAAAAATTTCTCGCACTACCAGCGCGGGTTATTATTTAGTATATGTTATTTTGAGATGATATATTATGGTCAACTTAATTTAATTTGTAGTCGTCTCTGTTTTTGTAAAGAGTTTGTAGTCCTGAATATTTTGGTCTAAACCGAATCGCTCACCCCAAAGTGTCCGAGATGGCCGCAGACATGTGTTGGCATATTGAAGGAGTGATTTGTGGAGCTGACGTGTCGATGTCAGCATCATCGCACCGCTCCAACAACGTTGCGATACTAAACTAGTTAAAAGCTTCAACTTGTTATGATCCTTCTTCTTCTTCGCTCCTCGTCTAAGACAGCACCCAAAAAAAACACACTCATATTTAGGCAATATAATGAAGAAGACCATCAAGGTTAATTATTTCATCTGGCTCGTGACTTTACATGTCGTTCAAGTTTATTGGGGTTAGTTTGTAACTTAGTTCTTGATACCTTACTTACTTGCAGAACTCAACTCACAGTCCCGAGAAAATAATTGTGCATGAAGTGAAGGTAATCAAAGATTGATTTGCTAAATGAAAATATGGTGTTAGCTAGTGAAGTTCTGTTACGTAATAACTTATTGGTATAACTCTCTTCTTTTCTTTGCCCAGAAGCGAAGATCAGCTACTAAAGATCTCAAGAATGCTGTGAAACTTAAGGTACCACATCTTTTCATCATTTGTGATCTGTCTATCTATGATCTTTGACTTGATGAAAGGTTTTTTGTTTGTATATCTAGAACCAGGAAGAAGAAACACCTCATGATGATGTTGTTGTCGTTGATGTTGAAGATGATGATTGTAATCATGATCTTGTTGATGTTGATGATAATGGTGACGATGATGATGAGGAACATGAAAGATATTGTAGACGTGAGTTTGATCATGGATACCATCTAGTGAAAGGCCAAATGGGTCATAGCATGGAAGACTACATTGTAGCTGATACCAAAACCGTTAAAGGCCACAATCTTGGGTTATACGCTATATTCGATGGTCACTCAGGCCATGATGTTGCGGATTATCTGCAGAACCATCTATTTGACAACATCTTGAGTCAGGTTTTAAAAACAAAAACTCACTCATCCCTTACTCAAGTATTTCTCCTTAGAATTTAAAGACTCTGTTGATGTTGTTTCTTGAAGCCGGATTTTTGGAGAAACCCTAAGAAGGCAATCAAGAGAGCATATAAGTCTACGGACGACTACATTCTCCATAACGTGGTAGGTCCACGAGGTGGCTCCACAGCTGTGACGGCTATAGTGATTGATGGGAAGAGAATTGTGGTTGCAAACGTTGGAGATTCAAGAGCAATTTTGTGTCGTGAAAGTGATGTAGTCAAGCAAGTTACGGTTGATCACGAACCTGAGAAGGAGAGAGACATTGTCGAGAGCAGAGGCGGCTTCGTCTACCAAGAACCAGGTCCCTTCTTTTCTTTTTGTATCTTTAATTGAAACGAAAAGAAAAAACAATGATTAGGGGTAATGACGAATCACCTATGTTCCTTATAATGTTTAGGTAATGTTCCGAGAGTGGATGGACAACTAGCAATGACTCGTGCGTTTGGAGACGGAAGGCTTAAAGAGCATATAAGTGTGACACCGAATGTAGAGATTGTCGAGATACACGATGACACCAAGTTCTTGATCTTGGCTAGCGATGGACTTTGGAAGGTTCCTGTGTATATTAGTCTCGTAAGACTTAGACATTGTGTATTGATTCTGACACAACTATTGGACTAAATCTTGGTCGGTTTTCTTAATCAGGTGATGTCGAATGAAGAGGTTTGGGATCAAATCAAAAAGGAAGGGAATGCAGAGGAAGCTGCGAGAACACTAACTGATAAAGCCTTGGCTAGAGGAAGTAAAGATGATACCTCTTGTGTAGTTGTCTCTTTCCTTCAGTCCATCGATTAGATAATTTAGGTCTCTTATCTTTCTTTAAGTGAATCACAGTTTTTGAAGGAAAAATAAAACATTGTTTCATACAATAATAAGTTCCAAGCCGAATCTCTTTTACATACTTGCTGCAAAATTGCGTTTATTAAAAAATCACAAGGATTCAGGACTAGTGGAGGGTCTGATTCTGGAAGGCATTCTTAAAAGCCTGTCTCTTTCCATCATTTGGTTCTTGAAAGAGTGCTTAGGGGTTATGGACATCTTGTTCATGGCATAATCTACATCCTCCTCGCCTTCTTCACTGTCCTCATCTCCATTCACGATTACCTCAGCATCAAAATCATCTTCTTCATCTTCATCGTAGGGCGCTCTCACCATTGACCAGTAGATGAAATTCGGGGAGATAAAGCTAAACAGACTCAAGGTCAAGAACATTAGCCTTCATTTAAGATTTTCTTGCAAAAGAGTATCAGTGCAATGGTTTTCAGATAGTGGATGAACCTGTTTGAGGATTTGAGCAAGCAAGGATCAAACGGGAAGAATGTATTAAGCTTATCACACCCGCCAATAGCACCGGAAAGCTCAGGCTCAAGTAGGTTATTGAAAATGAAGGAATCAGACACGATGAACAGACCATCTGCTTTAGCTTGTCTGAGGAACTCCGCAACTACTGATGGAATGCATACCTAGTTCAAAAGCAAATTCGCTTATCATGCATTTAATACGTTGGATCACTTCCAAATAACAGCTGAGCATATATGACGAAAAGATAACTCACACTTAATGGGTCTAGTTTGTGCGTTAAAATTGACTCCAATGGTGTAAGCTCGGACCGTAAGCGAGGAACATCCAGGATAGACCTCATCCGGAAGCAGAGCACATACATGATTGCCTGTGGTCACAGAACAGATTCAAATGACGGTTTCAGCAACTGTAACCACATTTTGAAGACTCTTTGAAACTTGAAACTTTAAAGGACAGATCACAAAATATATTTTCCAGTATGAAAAAGCAACGGGATGATTGTAGAATTTTGTGACAGGAGGAGCTTGGGCTTGTAAGCTATATATACCTGGCATCCAGAGAAGAAAATCAGATGTGCTTCAGGCCTAATATCACCATTGCAAGTTCTGCAGTAACCCACACACTCATCCATCAACCTACAATTTTTTAGACACAAACAAAATCAATGTTAGAAGTTACAACAAACTGAAGCTTCAATAAGATCAAATGATTATGTTTAAGGTAACATGTTGTAGAAATCCCTTCCACCTTTTCAACATGCTAGCCACAAAGGAAATAGGCAAAAACTTTCCGCGAGCCAAGAAGCTAGCAAGATAAGCCACCGCACTCCTTCTGTTGATGGGGAGAAACAAAAGCACAACCAAATTGTGATTAGAATAATAAAAAAGCATGTCATGCAGCGAATAAGAAAATTTCGATTATGAAAGAGGACGGGGAACTTGCCTGGTAGCTGGAGACTTGCGGCTGGAGAGAAAAATGTCCATCAACTTACTTGCAAATTTCACACCACAAGTTTCAGGATCGAGTGAGCAGGCATAGAACATCAGAAACTGCAGATTATATCGAACGTGAGTCTAAAATGAGACATCTCAAGTCGACCTTGCTAGATTCTGGAAGAATGATGTTCAGAATTATACAAAAGATGCTAATAATGTGGCTTACCTGGGAGAATTTTGATTTGTGTGTTTCCAGAATGAAGTTCTCAAATGACTGAAAGAGGATTTCAAACACCTAAGCCAAAATCATTATTAAAAAAATCAGAACCGCCAAGAAGATTTTGTGAGTCCATTTAGGAAAGTATATATATTTCAATGAGGTCCCATTTGGTGCCATACCTCATCCAACCGACCATCATTTTGACAGGATTCAAGATGCTCAAAAGCTATGACCATCAATTTGTCCAACAACTCGGAGACGACAATACTTCCACCTGATATATCCTGACTTAGAGGTCCTACTGGAAGCTGCAATATATAATCAAATCCAAACTCTCGTAAAACAGCAAAACGAATGTTCCTACTAACTTGTTCTCTAGCAATTTTTAATCATACCAAAAGAAAACATAAATAATTAAAACAAATATTAAGCTACCTCGTCTCCTTCATCGATGGTGCCTTCATCTTCAAGTTCCATATCGAACATGCCTCTACTAGAGTCATCTTGTGGAATATCATCCCATCCAATCTCTACCTACAGGGATATACCAGCATATCATTCAGTCACCAATACTTACTGACCTCAATTGTTTATTCATAATAATCTGTCTACTTACATCCAAATCTCGCAGTCTCTCCATCACCACATTAAGAATCATGCTGCCACCAACTCGCCCAATTGAGCTATTCTCCAACTTTAATAAGTTCTCCACATATATCACCATCAACTGCAAGACGGGAAAAAAATATCTTCTTATGAGTTTATCGCCAGTATGAGCTTTTGCGACTGCATTGTCTAAAATTTGCCAAAAAGAAAGACTCACAAGGTCCTTCCTGTGTATTTTGGGCATGTTCTGGGAGAGCATTGGCACTAATCTTGAGGGAGTAAGAGGAACCAAAATAGATATTTTCAGAAGTGCTGCATGCACCCGAGAAAAAACTTCTATCTTCTTGTTTAGTATACGTGGGTTCGAAAGATTTTTTATTACCCAAGGAGGTGGAAGAAAATTCTTTATGAGCATATTCAAACAAGAGTCCAAATACTTTCCGCTAGTAACAGCCTGTGATTGCAAAACATAAATTGTCCACCTACTCATCTAGATTAATAACAAAAGGCGTAAGGGTAAGTGTTGAGTTTCTGTACCAGTGATATGACTAGGTTCACCAATGCATCCATGACATTAGGGTTGTGGTCCCACAGTTTCATTCCAAAAAGCTAGACATGACAATTGGGATGAAATCCAGGGTAAGAGGTGGAAGGATCCATCTTAAACCAGTTAAAAATGAAAGCAACTGTTAGCTCGAAAAGAAACTTACCGCAGAAAGAAGCTTATAATGGTGGGCGATATCTATGCAAGACACAGAGCATGAAAGAGCCTTCAAGACTGTCTGCAAGTTGTATTGAAAAATGAAAACACTTCAGCAAACAGAAGAAAAAAAAAGAGAAAACTGATTGCCATACAAAGAATAGAACACACCTCAAGCTGCGCCACTGCATCAAAATCAGCACGAAAGTCTTTCACGTCCCTGCTCATAACTTCAACAATCTCATTGTAAAGGTCTGAGTCACCCTAGCATTATCAAGAGACATAACACATATAACATCAACATATAAATATACGCAAAACACATAAGCAGAAGGAAAGAAGCAAGACTTAGTACAAGACTCACAGTTTGGACAGAGGTAAGGGCCTTTCTCAAGGTCTGCACCAAATTCATGTCAGATAAATCAACGTTATCCACAAGGTCCGATGTATATAGGCTCGACGAATCATTTAGAACCTCCACTGCCCCCATCCTCTTCCGAACTTTGTTGTAAACTGGTGCTGCTGCTGCTACTTCAACTTGGCCAAAGTACGGAACTTTCCTGATGAAAAAGATAAGTAAATTCATAAATCTCCAAACTTATAACTTACAAACAAGGTAACCATAAACACTCAATTAAGCTTACTAGAAACAAAATCAGTTAAAAGTCTAATTCGAATTTCAAAATTCTATGAACCAGCGGTGAGAATAGGGAAAGGGAGAGCTACAACAATCGATATAACCAAAACAACACTACACAAACGTTTCAACCCCCTAAAAATACACAAAATGTAACGGTGAGAGAACTAACAAAAGATGAGTAATTGAATTAGCTTATGCTGTTCACCTACCTACCTCCGTCGGCTCCGGCTTCTCTCCGCGAAACCTTTTATAAGTCTCCGGAGATTTTATTTTTTCTCTTTCTTGAAGAGAGAAAGAAGCAGACTCTGATGAAAGACGGCGAGAATCGAAAAATAAAGGGAGACGTTAGGGTTCTCTCTCTCGCACCTTTTTTTCTTTTTCTTTTCTCTATTTCTTTTTAATCCGACGGACCTGCTCTCTCTATTTTAATTATCCTACTTTATTGTTTTTATTTTATTTTTCTTCATAGCCATTTTTATTAGTATTTAATTGTTAAAATTTATGAAATTACACCAAATTAGGTTTGTGTCGTGACAAAATAAATCACACGTAGACATCGTTAAATAATTAAATTGAAATGTGACCTCAAACCAAACCAGATATATATTATAAACCGAAACGAGAAAAGATTAGGAGTTTAGGACCAAACCAGCAAATACCTCATCTTCTGTTTACACACACACACTCTTACAAATTAGTTATCCATTACAATTTACACCCAAAACAATACCGTAATAACAAGAGACAAAAGAACAATCAAAGCCAGCGAATACGAAAAAAGAGAAAACAAATCTCAAGCATCGAGCTCAGCATCTTCATCCTCTTCTTCATACTCCTCCTCATCGGCAGTAGCATCTTGGTATTGCTGGTACTCAGCCACGAGGTCGTTCATGTTGCTCTCTGCTTCAGTAAACTCCATCTCGTCCATTCCTTCTCCTGTGTACCAATGCAAGAAAGCTTTTCTCCTGAACATCGCTGTGAACTGCTCGCTCACCCGTCTAAACATCTCTTGAATCGAAGTCGAGTTACCGACAAAAGTCGATGCCATTGAGAGACCCTTTGGTGGAATGTCACAGACGCTAGACTTAACGTTGTTTGGGATCCATTCAACAAAGTATGATGAGTTTTTGTTCTGGACGTTGATCATCTGTTCGTCTACTTCTTTAGTGCTCATTTTGCCGCGGAACATTGCTGATGCTGTTAAGTAACGTCCGTGTCTTGGGTCAGCAGCACACATCATGTTCTTGGCATCCCACATTTGTTGGGTCAGTTCGGGCACTGATAAGGAACGGTACTGCTGCGAGCCACGGGATGTGAGAGGAGCGAAACCGACCATGAAGAAATGGAGACGCGGGAACGGGATTAGGTTGACTGCGAGCTTGCGGAGGTCGGAGTTAAGCTGACCAGGGAAACGAAGACAGCATGTTACACCGCTCATCGTGGCAGAGATCAGGTGGTTTAGATCTCCAACTGCAAATGACCAAAGCATAAACAAGTTCCTTGTTATACATGTCAGAAAAACTTCGTGGTCTCAAAATTAAAACATATGCCTATTAAATCTACGGTTTCAAAACCTAGTCCAGATCAGCAATCTCATAACCAATCTTGAAAAGAGTCAACATTAAACAATATACTTCTAAACGCAACTAGATGGAAGAGTCAAAAAAAAACCGGAGAAACATCTCTTCTAAGGTTGTTTGTTAGTGACTTAGTGATAACATAGAAGACTCCTAATAACGTACCAGAGACAAAGACAGCAGACCAACGCAACTACTACCACTAGCAAATTGTTTATCAAGCTGAGGTAAATCTAAAGTTAGATTACTTTAATAATACATCATTTTCGAGTTATCACTTCTAACTCTAATTCTGTTTTGAGATTTTCCTACGGTTTCAAAACCTTGTCCAGATACACCATACTTCTAAAACGCAACTAGATGAAAGAGTAAACAAAAAAAAAAAAAACACAACTTACAAGTTGGAGTGGCTAGCTTGAGGGTACGGAAGCAGATATCATAGAGAGCTTCATTGTCCAAAACCATACATTCGTCAGCGTTCTCAACAAGCTGATGCACAGAGAGAGTAGCATTATATGGCTCCACAACAGTGTCAGAGACTTTAGGAGATGGGAAAACTGAAAAGGTCATCATCATACGATCTGGATACTCTTCCCTAATCTTGGAAATGAGAAGTGTTCCCATTCCAGAGCCAGTTCCTCCCCCCAACGAGTGACAAACTTGAAACCCTATTCAACAACACCCATCTTCAAAATCATTGGAACTAACACACAACGATGTTAATGGAAGATACAATTTAGTATCCCAATTGATAAATACCTAATCATCTAAATTCCCACAGAACCATAAATCAAAAGATCTCTATGTGATGAGTGAGAGAGCCTAACCTTGTAAACAGTCGCAATTCTCAGCTTCTTTTCTAACAACATCGAGAACAGAATCAATCAATTCAGCTCCCTCAGTGTAATGACCTTTAGCCCAGTTATTACCGGCGCCGGATTGGCCGAAGACGAAGTTATCTGGTCGGAAAATCTGACCGAAAGGACCAGATCTGATGGAATCCATAGTTCCAGGCTCAAGATCCATCAAAACGGCGCGTGGAACGTACCTTCCCCCGCTTGCTTCGTTGTAATAGACATTGATACGCTCAAGCTGGAGATCGGCGTCGCCGTCGTATTTCCCCGTTGGATCAATGCCGTGCTCGTTGCAGATCACTTCCCAGAACTTGGCTCCGATTTGGTTTCCGCATTGTCCACCTTGGATATGAAGGATTTCTCTCATTTTTTTTTCTCCCGGGAAAATTTTCAAAAAAAAAATTATTGAAAAAACTGAAGAGTTTTTGGAAGAGAGGAAACGAGAGAAACCTTCTCCTACGCTTTGTTTTCTCGAAGGCGATAAAAAAAAGTTTGAAGGGTACCGATTAAAATGCGGATGATGGCTAAATATATAGGAAGGGAAAATAAAAAGCCAAGGGATATTTTTGGAAAGATAATAAAATTGTTTTTTTTTTTTGGTTTGGTCTGTCTTGGAATGAGCTGTAACATGTGACTGATCTGTAGAAAAGGATAGGGGATAGATTGATTACAAATTAATATATTGTTATTATATAAAATGAGTTGTTGTGATCTTGTCACAGCTACTTGAAACTACAACTAACTTATCTTAATTATTAGGTTGTTTTCTTAATTATTAGAGTATTAACTATTATTATAACCAATTGTAGTTGTTTTTGTAGTTGAGATGGTTATAATTTGTTGGTGTGGTGGTTTTTTGCTGCCCTATACTTGTTCCAAGGCTGAAATTTTTCTATACATGCCGATAGAAACAGTTTTTCAAAAATTAATAAGCATATGCCATATTCTCCAATAGCGTATCCCACGATGAAAGATGTTTGCGGATGAGTGATCCAACAAATACGTCCACCTAAAAATCCGACCAAACCAAAACATTAGGATTAGTAGGTGTTCAGTCCGTTGATTAGGATTTGACATATACATCTAATCTAAGTAACATATTACAACGTATATCATATTTTTCGAACAAACACTTTTTCAGATATATTTTTCCTTTTTAATTTATTAATTGATAATCATCTAATTAGTCATGTTGTCATAGCTCTACCTTTGAACATCAGACTTGATCAGAAGACATTACATATTCACATTGCTGTTTCAATTCTTCGTTCAAATATTTTACGTACCAGCTAATGGTCATCTTTTTTTCAAAACAAGATATATCAAATGAGAATAGTAAAGCCATTAAACAATGAAAGAATTTTGTTTATAGATATTTTCTCGGTTGTATTTGGTAAATATTGGATATTAAGCAATAGAGAAATAAAATAATTATAATCAAAGACTTAGATGGATGATAGTGAGGCCAACTTAAGTTGTTGTCTTGACGATGACAACATATAATATATTGGTGCTTTGGTAGCGAATGATTCAACGTCAATATGATCATCATTAACATTAAGAGTCAACATCAGAATCCTAAAAGCATAATGACTAAATATATATATTGTACTCAATTTTTAAAAATCGAAAGTATGATTATTATCTAACGGCTAATCTCGAATTTAATAACTAATACAGCATGTAATCTTCCTCGGCTCCTCGCAATATATGAGTGTAATTTCCTATCTTTTTATATAAGTGAAGTTGCATTTGAATTTGTTTTTTTTTTTTTTTTTTAAAGAATCAAAACTGTTATGCTCTCATAATTCAATCATAACGTTTCTCATGGGTCTATGGAAAAGGAAAATGATGACTATTTTAGTCAACAAAATGTTTTGACATTTGTTGTTCGCTTCATGTCTAGAACTAGAATATTAAATAAGTTTTGCTAACTAAATAATCACGTATGACTAAAATTCCTAATTTTTTATACTTATAAGTGAATTGTAAATTTGAGACTAAACTTTTTTAAAAAGTCAAAACAGTAGTGTTAAATGTAGCAACGTGCAAAATATTGGGGGGAGGGATCCTAAATAAAGAGCGTGACAAAGTGACAACACGAGCGTATAGCAAAGCCACAGCTAAGGTAATGAATGACTAGAGCCAAAAGAGCAAACAACCTGTCACAGCCGTTGTTTTGGTTTTCTTTATTTTCTTTCGATTTTTGAATATTGACTGGACGATTCGTTGGCCTTCCGAGATCTAAGGTCTTCTCTCAAAATCAACGGTCCAGATTCGGTCTACTTCCCTAGAAGATATATACACACCGACGTTGCCTCTCTCTATCAAATACACACATCCCAACGCCAAAACCTCAAAGGGGCGAATCGACAAAAAAAAAAAAATCTCGGCGATTCTCTTCGTCTTCCGACTCCTCTCGTTTTCGTCGTTAGAGTCGCTGAGATCCTGCACTTGTCGTTCAGGTTCGTTTCTATTCCTCTCTTTGGTTTTGAATCCGTTTTTTGTTTTTTTCATCCTCAGATTTAAATTTTGCTGGAACATTGAGATTTTCAATGGGATTGATTTGGTGTTGTTAGTGTTTAGATCGGAGTTATTTGGTGTTGATTCTAGAACAACATATCATTAATTCTCTCAAAGTTGATTACGCATTGTTGTTCAAATCATGTGAAAACGTAAGCCTCATTGTTTCTCTATGCAAGATTAGCGAAATGGTTCAATTTCAATATTAAGAACTTCGATTTATATAGGACTCTTTTAGGTTCTGTGTGTCAACTTAACTAGGAACCGTTTGTTTTGTTTCCTTGATGGTGATTTTGAGTTTTCTGGATAGTTACTTGTGTATATATATATTTGTGATGTTTATGTGTGTTTTGGTGGTGGTGGTGGGTCCTTAGGAGGAGATTTGAGTGAGAAGCACATGATTAATTTTTTTTTGTCTTTTAATCTAATTGATACTTGCTTTTATGCCAGTTGAGATTAATATACTGACTAACATACTTGGATAAGCCAATTTGGGTATAAATTATATAAGAACAATAAAGTTAACTATCTTCTCAAACAATAGAATAGACCCCTGTCGTTTTCTTAGCCATTTTTAAGAAGTGATGCTTAAGAGTTAAGATTCAGGCCTCTAATCTGGCTATATGAAAAAAATAACTCCCATATTGAAAGAGAATCTGTACGTTTTATATATTTGACCTGTTGAAAATGACATCAGATGTTTCATTATAGTTTCTGTTCGAAACAGTTATAGTTGCAGCATATTTGATCATCTTTGTTCTCTTATTTTTTTCAGATCAGTAAAAAGTCTGCCAAAATGGTTGCTCAGGGATTCACTGTGGATCTTACGAAGCCCCTTGTATTTCAGGTAAATTTATTGTTTCAAGAGGTTTGAAATAGTTTATGTCATCATTGCCTTGAGACCATAATCGCCCAAGTTGGTCTTCGTTTCTTTCTTAGAGCTAATTAGAAGTAAAGTTACCTTTTCAACCCCTTTTGCCATTGCTTTGGATGTTTTTACAGGTTGGTCATCTTGGAGAAGATTATGAGGAATGGGTTCATCAACCTATCGCGACCAAGGAAGGCCCTCGGTTTTTTGAGAGTGACTTTTGGGAGGTATATCACTTTCATTTAATTCTCATTCTCAACTTTACATATAAACTTTTCAATAACAGGCAAATAATGTCGATAAGCCTCTAATCTCCATTCTCTGACATATTTTGCAATGGAACAGTTCTTGACCCTTACAGTTTGGTGGGCGGTTCCTGTCATTTGGTTGCCAGTTGTAGTCTGGTGCATCTCAAAGTCAGTGAGCATGGGCTGTTCACTTCCAGAAATCGTCCCAGTTGTTGCCATGGGAATATTTATTTGGACGTTTATAGAATACTTTCTTCACCGCTTCGTTTTCCACATCAAAACGAAGAGTTACTGGTTCGTCACTCTCTCTCTCTGTCCTCTCTGTTACATTTCACATACATAGTAGGAGGAATACTCCCTATGTATCCTCTTCAAACAGACAAACTCCTCGAAACTTGACTTTGTCAGATGCTAACTAATGATTTTGTGGAACCATTCCAGGGGAAACACGCTACACTATCTTATTCATGGATGCCATCACAAGCACCCAATGGACCACCTTCGACTTGTATTTCCTCCTACTGCAACAGCGATTTTATGCTTTCCGGTAATTATCTACACTAACCCAGCGTTCTACCTGTTTTCACTGCCAGACCTTAAACCATATTGTTTTCTTTTGTCCTAGTTCTGGAACATCGCAAAGGCTATCTCAACTACTTCAACCGCACCTGCATTGTTTGGTGGAGGTATGCTTGGGTACGTGATGTATGATGTCACTCATTATTACCTTCACCATGCCCAACCAACTAGACCAGTGACCAAAAATCTCAAGGTAAAAACAATGCCAAGTTTTTCTTAAACCCGGGGCTTTCTTTTCTTTTCTCTTGGTGTGATTGCAGAAGAGAGCTGTACAGTTAAAATCCTTTGACTTAATATTGGTTATGTTCTTTTGTAATGATTGTGCAGAAGTACCACTTGAATCATCACTTCAGGATTCAGGACAAAGGATTTGGTATAACTTCGTCGTTATGGGACATAGTGTTTGGGACAGTACCCACAACAAAAGCCCCCAAGAAACAGCAATAGTACTTACTAAAAAGCAAAACGAAAAAGGATATTTTCACAATACATTTTGATGTTAAAATTTATTTTAATCATCCTTAATGAGTTTTGAGATGCTTATCTGAGGTTTCATTTGGGTCACACTGTCTTTGTAAATTAATGTTTCACATCCTAATATAATAATTTTGTTGTGTTACTCAACGAAAGCAATCAAACCTATCTACTAGCGTATCTGCATTTGGCCAGTAAAGAAATAGCGCAAAAGTTGAACATGTAGTCTTGTAGTACCCAGTTCTTATCGCATGTGAAAATTCACCATGATCTATTGGGTACTGTTTAAGTCCAAAAAGACAATTTTATATTCCCTTTTGCAATTAGTATATTCGGAATTTAAAAGAACCAAATACATATATGGAGAGGTGAATAACTAAAAAATCAATAGAAAGAAAAAAGCATATATTGCCATATTGGGCTGGGCCTGTTTACACGAAATAAAACCGACCCTCCCTCACCGACCCGCCCGGGAGATCCAGTTTCTCGCGGTCTCATCTGACTCCTCGCTTCCTTCGTCTCCTCGAACTCTCCACTGTTCCTTCCTCTCTTCTCTTGCTCACTGAAAATTAGGGTTTAGGGTTTTTGATTTTCGTTGTCTATTAGGATCTTCTCCCACACCCCTCCTCCGTTTAATTTTCATATGGCGTTGAATTTTCCATGTATGTGAGATTTTGATCTTCGGAGGAGTTCTTCCGGCTATGGCGGCGGCTAATGCTCCACCTGAACTGGCTTCAGGAAACCCTTGCTGCCTCGCGGTATGTATTTTCTATACAGTATTCGATTTCATAACGATTTATGGTGTATTGTACTTTCTTTCTTATAAGAATCTCCTCTTTTTCTTTTGGACTTTGTATCTCTTAGTGGCAAGGGAAGTACATGGGAATGAGGAAGAGGCGGGATGCTTTTAAAGAAGCGGTTACTCTTCTCCAGAAGGCCATAGCAGATGCTAATGCTGAGAAATCTAATCTCGAGAAAAGTATGTGTTTTATAGTTTCTTCTTGTTGAAATTATCTGTTGGTAGCAATTTAGATGCCTTAAATCTACTAGTAATATGCTTTAAAACTGGGCTGGAAACATGTTGTTGTTACTATAGTTCCCAATCTTCTTGTGATTTTTTTAAACTGATCACTGCTTTTTTTGCTATCTGAATACTACAGAACTTGGGGAGATGGTGGCTGACAGAGACACTAAGGAGAATGGTTCAACGGTAAAAGCATCCCTGGAGAAAGAAATTTCTGGTTTGAAGTCTGAGATATTGTCTTTGCAACAAAAACTGGAGCAGAACCTTAAAGAGACAAAGCTTCTTCATCATCAAGCTTCCAGTCGAGAAAAGGAGATCAATGAATTGAAGGAACTCCTTAAGAAAGAAACATTAAGGGCAGATAATTCTGAAGAAGAGCGGGAACACGCTTTTAAGGAATTGAACAAGGCAAAGGCTCTGATAGTTAAAGATGAGGAGACCAAGCCACATGTTCCTGAAGTAAAAAAAGAAATTAGTCTGGTTAAAAATCTTCTTGCAAGCGAGAGGCAGAAGACAGAGTCAGAGAGGAAGAAAGCAGAATCAGAGAAAAAGAAAGCTGATCAGTATCTTTCCGAGTTGGAGATGTTAAGAACTACAGCTCATAAGACTAGTTCTGATTTACTTACTTTGACCTCCAACCTGGAGACTGTAAAAAAGCAACTTGAGTTTGAAAAACAAAAGGCTCTGAAAGAGAAAAAACGTGCAGATATGGAGAGTGCGAAAGCTAGGGAACAGATGAAGCTTGCAGAAGGGTTGTCTAAAAAATTTGAAACTGTTAGAGCAAGAAATGAAGAGCTCAAGAAAGAAATGGAATCGCAAAGCGCTAGTAGCAAAGTAAAGTTTGCTGAAAACTCGGTAAAACTGGAAGAGACGATAAGGCTCCTTGAGATGAATAAGAAATCAGCCTTGGACTGGAAATCTCGTGCTGATGATCTGACCCAGCAGTTACAAGAAACACGATTAGTGACTGAAGGTTTGAAGAAACAAGTGCAGGAGCTTTCACATTCCCAGGAATCCATCAAGACTCGCCCTATTTCCCCTCAGAAAGTCAGAGATCTGGAAAAGGCTAAACGTAAGCTTTTGAAGAAACAGCTGAAGTTTGAGAGAAATTGTGCAAAACACTCCAATAAAGTGGCTGAATTTGAAAAATTTCAAAGGGAATATCAGGCCAAAGAGATAGGTCTGTTAAAACTGGAGTTTGGTAGTTTTGAAAATCGCATGAACCTACTGGATGAGTATTTTTCAACAGACGTTGGGGGTACAGCTGGCCTTAAAAAGGTTTGTTTCTGCCATTAATTTCTTATGACATATTTCTTCTCATTCTAATTTGAAAATTGGTTTGATGACCGTAGATATGTTTTGAAATTTGATACTTTCTTTGTTACCCCTTTTCAAACGTTTTGCATGATGGATCTTTGTTGTTGACATGGTGGATAAAATGTAATCACTTTTTTTTTTTTCTTCAATCTTCCTGAGAGAATATCCTAGGCTTACATGCGTGGCTCTAATATTCCAATTTAGCTGAAACAGTCAATTGAAGTTATCTGAGCATGAACACTTGTCTGTACTCTCTTGGAGTTCTTGTGTTTATTGTAATTAGCGACATTGAATCTGACTGTCTGACTGTAGAAGGTGAGAACATTTTATCTGTTTTAAACTTTGTAACAGTGGCCTAGATTTCAACAGGGATTATTTAGAACATTATATCAATCTAACACTTTACTGTATCATTTTAATTCCTTATTAGTCTTCTTATGTTTATCTTATTGCTATGCAGACTTCAGGAAGCAGGAAACTGGTGAAGCTACAATCACAGATGAACTGTAATGGTGAAAAGCATTGTGATGGAAGACGCAATTTGGTAGCCAGCTCTGGTTCTCTGGAGCAGGCTCGCAAGTTTTCTCCTCACTTAATTGCTAAATCTGGACGAGGCGTGAGTGAGTCTGTCTCAGGTACTACTTCTCAATTAGAGTCTCCTACTGGAGGCTCTAGAAAATTACAGAGTTCTGGAGTAATTTCCAGCGCAACATCTTTTTCTGATGGGCAGTTACTGGCCTCACAGGGAAAAGAGCAGTTCTCTCTTACAACTTCAGCAGAAATAGCAAAAGATAAACCGAATGTCCAACCAACAAAATCAAGTATGTTCCAGAAAATCTCCGATACCGCTAAAAATGTAAATCTCTGTTTGGTGGCTGAAAAATATCGTCAAAGATGTCGGACAGATAGTGATGAGGTAGTTGATGAGAACTCCCGAAAAAGAAAAAGATTGTTAGAGGCAGTTGTGTCTCGTAAGCATCTGTCATCTGATGATAAAAAGAAAAATTTGCAGATTGGAGAGAAGATGGGCACAGTGCAGTCTATGGTTGCTGGAACTGGGTATAGGCCTTTAGGAAAAGAAGGAACCTTGGTCCCTGAAAGGCAAGGTGGCTCCTCCGCAGATGGCATTACAGTTTCCAAGAAAAGAAGGGTTTCTGCTAAGAAGAAGACTAATTCTTTTGAGTTTAACCAGTCAGGCAAGACTCGAGGTAATATTGCTGGAAAAACTATGTGCCTCTCTACTGCTAAAGGACATGACGCGACAACATTATTTCCGGAGGACGTTGCTGCTACAGATTATATGAAGTTGCTAGAGTTGGATAACTTGGAAGAAGAGAGTTATTACCAGATGGCCAGAGAATCGCTTCTGTCTCCTGATCTTCCTCAGGTAGATTTTTTGGGTGAGGAGACCGTGAATGAGGACAAAAATCCTGCTAGGGCTCTTGACTTGGCTGCCAGTAATAACATGGGTTTACGTGAGACCATAATTTCTAGTGAAACTCCCAGTCTCAACACACCAAATGATTTAGTGACAGTCACAATGCCACCCATGTTGGCAACTTTGCATGGTCATATTCTTCAACACTTTGTTGTGTTTTCAAATATTGAAGACCGGAACAGTGTCATCAAAATATTCCGTGCTGCCAACAATTGTGTTCACCAATGCCCAGAAGTTACTACAACACAGTGGGCAGTGCCAGCAATTCTATCCTCTTTGAAAATGGAAGAAAACCTTTCGGCCCAGTAAGTTTTCTGCTCTCTGATGCATTTTCAAGGCATAATGGTTATATAATTTGTTTTCCAACTTCATCAGTAAACTAGTGTCAGTGGCTAATTTATGCTTCTTCTTTTTCAATTTTCAGGGAAAGGGTCTGTGTGTTCCTCTCCTTGCTGCTCCATAACTTCTCTGTGATTTCCTCAATGAAAATGGGGAACACTTTGAATGTTGATTCTTTCTCCTGCATGGATTCTTTTTCAAAACATATATATGGTGGTATGGCCCAAAATCATTTCCCTTTTTAATTCATCTCAAAACTATATATTTTAATCTTCTTTTGATTTTATGTTTTGATTTATTGAACTTGGATTTTTCTTGTGTAGTTATGGCTGATATTGAAGCTGGAATTATGCTGTCTGAAATATCGGAAGAACTCCTTGCTCTCCTTCAGGACTTCCTTTCCGAGCAGAGGGTACTATCTTCTGTTAAATCATCAGAAACATCTGATTCTAATCTAAGCATTCCTGTCACCTTCAATGGAGAAAATATAGCTCTCGTCAGCAAAAACGCTCCAAATGATCATTTGATGGCTGGAAGTACTGTTTTGGCGGCAGTATGTACTGCACTGGATCGTACTGGATATATCTGTGAAGCTTCCTTTGAAATCTTGCACAAGCACAGTCATGAGAACTCCTCAGTGCTACTGACCATTCTTCACGTTTTTGCTTACATTGCTGGAGATAAAATGGTGTCCTCTACTGAGCATGACCTATCAATTGAAGTGTTGAAATCCATTGTCATGTTTCTAGAAAACAGACAGTTTAGTACTGTGGATGCAAATGCTAAGTTGCACTCCGGCAAGAACAAGTGTCCATTCTCAGACAGGTCTTCCTCGTTGGAGGCTATAGCATATAAGCTCATGGAAATTCTTCAGGAGTTTACGCAGTCTAATACTTTGCATCAAAGCTTGACCGAATTTAGCCCGGCACACAAAGACTTCCAGTGCGTATTGAACAGGGATCAAAGTATTAATCTCTGTGACATTCTGTCATTGGTGGAGCTTATTGCTTGTTACACGGTACGTAATTAATTTTTTTTTGAAAGCATTTCCAACCTTGATGCATTGTTTTTCTAATTTCTAGTCTACTGAACCAATTTGATCTGATATTTCAATGCAGGCATGGGATTGGACTAGGGCGAACATTGTTGCTCCACTGCTTAAGATGCTTGGAATGCAATTACCAATGAACCTCTCTGTTGCAATCGTCTCTCTTCTCGGGCAACTTAGCAGGTAATATTTTGAGTTTGTCTCTTTATACAGAAGGACCAATATAATGTGATAATATCTAAGATCTCGTCTCTTGTTTTATATTTTCCAGTATTGGAGTGGATGCTGGTGGCTATGAAAATGAAGGAATCTCAAACTTGAGAGTGAAACTGTCAGCATTTTTACAGTGTGAGACGACACTAAAGGCCGGTTTTGCAGTCCAGATAGCAACTGTGAGCTCCCTCCTGAAGACAATTCAGCTGGATTTGCCAACAGCCTTTCAAGGCAAAACCACCGTCCTTCCGGGTTCCCACGACCAAAGCTTATCTGGTTCTGTCAATCTGGTTACCAATTGGATCTCTTTGTTGAGCGACGAACAACGAGGTTTTGCATCCGAGTTTTTACAAAACCTCTGTTGATAGACGATTCCTCAGTTCAAAAAGTCATCAAAAGCAGTAAAATTTTGGATATGTCTTTTACTGTTTGTTTGATTCTTCATTGACTGATTCCCTTTGTTCTAGGATGCAGATATGAATGAAGAAAATTGTATTGCGTTGCCAATTTTCTTTTCTGTACAGTTGGGACGTTGTACTTCTGGTGACACTCGTACAAACCACTAAATGTAGTACTATAATTCAGAATAGGAAAAATATAATTTATCTTTTCAACAAAACGAACCCACAAGTAAAGATTGTTTTATGCCTAAACATAATACAAAGTATAGAGCGTTTCCTATGACAAAACCCAGATCCATATGATTTCTATATTTTAACTGATGTTCTTTATTTAAATTTAAAACCCATTGACTAAAAACAACAACGAAGTCCAATATACATCAACCAATCTTTGTTGGAACACTCTGTTCATGCCTGAAGAAATTATCAGGATCAAACTCACCCTTGATCTTCACCAACCTCTCAAAGTTCCCTTTGTAATACTTAGCCCCCCACTCTCTGACATCACTCCCTTCCTTATTAGTCCCCAAATCAAGATCCCTGTAATTCACATACGCCTGTCTCGGGTCCTTCGACACATACTGCTCCATGTAATCATACATTTCCCTAATCCACTTCATATGCTTGGCCTCACTCGCTTCCCCATCTTGCCAAGTGCTTAGCCACTGAATCTTGAACAAGGTCCCTTCCCTGTGAGGGAAAGGTGTCTCTGACTCGGAGATCCTCGACATCATTCCTCCGTAAGGGTTCCATATCGTCAAAGGCGAGTCCTCTGCTAAAAACCTCTTCCATAATCCTTCTAAGCCTTCTACTGGAATTGGCTCTTTCACAAAGTCTGATTTGGCTTTGAAGTGATTCTTAAACAATGATTTTCCCGCTAGTAAAGCTTCTGGTGCTGCACTGTTTGGGAATCCCGCAATGTACATCACTGACTTGATCCAGCTCATCTCAGTGCAGTCCTTCCCGGTTAGTCCTAGCTCAGGGAAGTCCTTCTGCATTATCTGTTGGGGTTGAAATTGCAAAAATAAAAAGTTAATTCCTTGAATTGTAAGAATCATAGAGATAAAAGAAGTTCAAATTTTACACCCATAAGTTTGAAACGAAACTCTATCGTACCTCCAAGAGACGTTTAGAGTCGCCGAGAAACTGAGCTTGGAACGACATCGAGATGGTTCGAACTGCCGATCCGGTGGTTTTGCTCGCCGGAGAAATAATCACGCGGATGAAGAGATCATCGTCAAGCTTATCAGCGACTTGTTGCCATTTGTACAATACATTAGTCCCGTCTTGCTCAAGCGTCTTCGTTACTGTGAATACCGTCACGGTGGCTGGAACCGGTACGAGCTTGATCTTCCAAGCGAGTATCACGCCGAAACTACCGCCGCCAGCTCCGCGAATCGCCCAGAAAACGTCTTCTCCCATTGCAGCACGGTCAAGAATCTTACCGTTGGCGTCGACGATTCTGGCGTCGAGGACATTGTCAGCGCCGAGACCGAACTTGCGCATCATCGAACCGTAAGCTCCGCCGACTAAGTGACCGCCCATGCCAAGGCTTGAGCATAAACCCGCCGGGAAACCATGGGTCTGGCTTTTTTCTTGGATCCTTTAAACCAAAGAAAGGTTAACCGATTAATTACCGGTAATTAACCGAAACTTAACCATGTTCGGTTTGTTCTTAACCGCCCATGCAATACTATGAACCAAATGTAGTTAAACCCTTTTTTTTTTAAAAGAACACAAATTACTAAATTATTAAGGTTAATAAAAAGTTAAATTCAATTCTAGACTAAATTAATGACTATTAAATAGTTTGTGTATATGAATGTTAATTCTAAATGACCAAATAACTATGTAGATGACAAAGAGAAATAAATAGTTAACTTAATGGAAAAAAAAGGCTACGAGATAAAATGTTACCAACTCTAACCACACAAATGTACAGATGCTTTGTAACAAGAACAGGAAAAAGCAAAGTCATACTTCAACCGACGTTTCTAGGGAATCCCACTAATATAAAGTTTATGATTAAAAAAGAAAAAGGTTTCCCCAATTGGCAATAGGTAATAGGCGATGGATATATTAGGAAATATCGTAGCTAAAGACGTCAAACCTTCCGTTACAATTTGAAGTCAAAATATTGCGAAGTTCTACCAAAATAAATCAGTAATACTATTATGAAAAGAAAAAAAAAATCAATGAAACTTAAGTGAAGCAACTTTTGTTTATTGTTACGAAACAAAAAGAACAATTATCGCTATTTAAAAATTTGGTGTTATGCTTCAATTTTTGTCTTTCCTATTCAAAAAGTTTGGCCTAGCTATATAAAGTTATGCGTAAAGCGTTACCTATAATAAACCTCTCCGTTGGTAGCACCAGCGTGAGCCCACGCGCTGTTACTGTCCAAATCGACGTCGACCTGTCTAAGCTTCGACAAATCGACGACCACAAACGACGTCTCGTCCCCGGCGACGAACGAGAGCCCTTCGTAGTCGTGGCCACCGCTACGTACCCTCAGCTGAACCTGAAGCTTCTTGGCACAAACGACCATTGCTTGGACGTGCGTCTCGTACAAAGGCTCGAATATGAAGACAGGCTTCGGGTTCGACGGAGTCAAGTACCGGAGATTCTGTGCCGTGGATTCAAGCTCCTCTTTGAACAAAGTAGCGTTTTGGTCAGGTGAGAAGAACGAAGCCGTTATCGGGAACGAGACGTCGGAGTTGTCGACGAGGCACTGCATGAAATCTTGTTGTAGGGTGGTGGATGAAGACGATGGAACCGAGACTAGTAGTAGCGTTACAAGAAACGCAATCGGTATCGCAAACGCCATTTTTCTTTAATGTAAATGAGGTTTTTTTGCTTTTGGTTGTTTGAGATATGTGTTTGGGTTTATATAGGAGGTTGATGTATGTGTGGTGAGGCATTGTGAGATGGCTTACACGTAAAGTTGGTGTAAATATTACATCATTGCTAGATTTGCATTATACTTCTAATCTTTTATTTATTACTAATATTGTATCAACTTCCGTTGCTACAATTTTTTTTATTTTTATTTTTCTGATTAGGTCGAAAGTAAGGGGTTTCTTGGAGTTTATCACTTAAACATATAATCAAACATGATGTTTTGTTAACCAAATAAGGAAATGAAATGAATTGTTAAAATATCCAAGTAATTAATTAGGTCAATTCATTGCATTGTCCTTTACTTCAATGCTATATTATCTGAATCTTTACATGTGAATTTTATATCATTACTTTAGATATAACATTACTATATTGCAACATTGTAATTAATGTTTATATCATTACAAGACCTGAAGTAACTATTAAGACCAATGTGCAAGCAAAAGTATAATTAACGATGATATACACAAGTTTTGTGTCTAAATAAAATGATTACTAAAGGTCTAAATTTAAATTATTAGATAATTAAAGTTGTGAGAAATGAAATGTCTTTTAAAAGCAAGGAACAATTTGTGCCTTTAGGGATAAACAATGCTAATACGCACTAATTTCAAAACTTTCCATGGATACCGACATGACTTTATGTTTTTCACATCTAAAGATAGCGACAACACCACTATCTTCAGTAATTGTGGCGTGAAGCCTTAACACATTCTCTCATATCCATTTGATTTGTAATTAATCTCATTTTAATGATCACCCCTGTGTTAATCGTTTATGTTATAATTCAACTTTGACTAGTTAATCCAAAAATCTAGCTACACATACATTATACAGTACACTTTGTTTTCTTTACAAGAATTTTCACGAACCAGTTACTACAAAAAGTAAAACGTATTTTAATCAAACAAAAAAAAAACGTAACTGATGTTGTAATGTCAACTTCGTCCTCGGCATAATCGAAACTGCAACCTCTATTTTGTTTTATTCGTTTTTTTTTTCTAGAATTAATACCACATTTGGTGCCTAGTATTTTGGATTAATGTAGGTTTCGATGTGAGATACTACTTCTTTAGTTTTGGTGAAAGAATTGATGTGAAAAGTGTTGTGATTGATGGTATTCTGAGCTATGTAGCTTAAAAGCAACAAAGTGATATTGTCTAACGTTTGTGACTCAAAAGTCTCATACTTGCTTCAAAGTCTTAATTTGAAGTATCTCTCATATAACACACGCTTGACACGCAGGCACAAACATACACACTGTATGTAACACACATATTTTTTTTTTGTTTTTTATTGCTACCATCTTTGTTTTCTTATTATTTATTAGTCTTTTTTTAATATTCAATGCTATTTTGACTCTAGTGTAAAATGAAACTGAAAAATCAATTAAAGATACGAACTATTTTCGACGAGGTCAAAGTCAAAAACATTAATATACTGCACTTTTCACCAAACAAGGTCGTCCGTCCGATTGCACTCGTCTTCTTTTAAGATTTGTATAACAACAGATAAAATAAAAGTCCCAATGCTAACCACAGAAGCACTTATATTTTTCGTAATACATTTTTAGTTCCTTATTGCATGCTTTGCCTTAATATTTGATGAAATTTAAAAGATACCAGATAGGGATCATCTTGGGAGTGCCCCCGTTAATTATTAGCACTTGACTACTTGAGTGGAAAAAATGAGTCGAACATCGACGTTCGTTAATTCGGAAATCTCATGGCCTTTTGACTGCACTAGTGGTTACATAATCTTCCTTTCATCGAGAATGTGTTGTTGTAATGTTTCCTTGTTTTTTTTTATCTTTTGTTTTGCCAATGTACATATTCTAGGTCTTATAATATGTAACACCTAAACTTTTCATCTAATGATGTTAACTGTTTAGCAAATAATTCAAACAGTTAGTTCAAACTTCAAAAGCATAAGATTTCTAAAAAATTCTTTGTAAAGTTCACATGGCGTGGTATACTGTGATTCGTGAAGGACCCTAAATTTTTTGACATAAGGAAAAAGTGTAGTAAGAAAGAAAAAAACTAGGCTCATGTGATTCTCACGAGAGTTAGTAAACCAAAATAATAACATATGGACTTTGAATATTACTGAAAGTCCACGAAAAACTCTTGTAAAATTATTTGATATAAGGGTTTTTCTTTTTGTATTCGCAGAGGGCCTCCATAAAAGTTGAACGGACGGTTCTATATATGTATAATTTGGATCAAACTCAAATACAAAAATTTATATAGTTTGCCAATTACAAGTAAAATCTACAATGTTTGAAGAAGAAAAATTATACGGTAAAATCTGATTTTAATTTTGATTTAATAATAGCGACTATACAATCACATATATCTGCTTCCACCATTTTCTTTTTTACTTTGTTTCCACTTGGGATAGCAACGAAATGCTTTAAACAAACTGTTTGTTTAGGGTAATTGTTAAAAGAAATATTTAATACACTCTATTCCACTAGGTCCCTTTATCTTCTGAGAAGATGTATCAGTATGACTGGTCAATATTTGCTTCCTTATTCAACCATACGAAAGTGTATCTAATGTAAAGTACAGTTTAAACTTTAAACAAGTTGTATAAGTTTTTGAAAGAAACTGAGAACAAATGCTTATAAATGTCGTATTCACATAACAAATGTAAATCCGACAACTCGGTCAAGGCCACCCAATCTAGCGGCCTCATACATCATAGTTACCTTTGCTTTACTTAAATTTCCTTCACCAAATATCTTCGTTTTGGACATTTTGTGAGTTTCTATCATTTCTCTTGATTTCAAGGGTGAATGAATATTATAATTAATGATATTAGATGATGTTTCGTTGAAAAATAGTATGTTGGAAAAAGTTTAAATTAATATTTCGCATATATTTACATCATGAAACTTTAAGAGTTACCAATTCAAAATTGATCTTTAGAGTGTAACATTTAGTTGGTTGTTTTATAATCACTAGGTTAGACCCGCGCTACGCTGCGGGATACTTTTTGTAATTATTTTTAGATTATTGAATTATTGAAAATATAATTTTTAAAAAAATTAGATTCGCTGTAAAAACTATGGTTTATACAATGATAAGATAAAAGATGCATTAATAAAATAAAGATAGAGAAATTTCAAATTTAAGATGATTTATAAATATTTACATTTAAATCGGATAGACTTAAATACTTAATTGTATAAATAGACTAACTAACTCTAATGTATGTTCTGTTTTATTTTCTTTAAATTTTGTGGAACAGATATATTATTAATATAGTTTGAATTTGTAATGTACTTTTTGTAGTTTATACAAATTTAGTCACATAAATATATAGTGTTTTTTTATGGTCAAAATTTTTATTATCAAGCACAATTTATTACAATGGTTTAGCATTCTTAAACTGCAATCTCAAAAACAAACTTTCCAAAAACTTAATTCCAGATAAAACAAAACAAATGCAACTATACCATGAATATGAGCTCACATATTCAATTAGTTCATAAAATAACTCAATATTATATCTAAAGCAAACACTATTGAGCTAAATCCTATAATTCCATACCAATTTGGACAATGTTCACAAGCCAGAACTTGTTTACATTATATTAAAGCTTCCAACTTTATTCATAATCTTCAATCACCTAACAAATAAATACTCTGAAAGTGTCAAATTTTCCTTTTACCCTAGAATCATGGCGTATGCCAAATTCGTAACGAGATTCAATCGGAAAAACTCAAAATTTCTCTTCTATCCAAAACTATGAACACAAAGATAAATCCAAAAAAAAAAACTCATAAAAAGTCTTAGATTCGAAAATAACAACACATTTTATTTTCCACATGATCCACAGTCTTGGCTTTTGCTTAACTCGATGGAATTCGAATTAAAAAAAAAATAGAAAGAGGCAGCTGCTAGAAGTGGGAATTTTTTTATTTAGATTTATTAGACCATCTACATTTTATGGTTCTCTCAAAATAATACATTAATTGTTTTTTATATTATTATATATCATTCACGCAAACGGAAATATGCAAGGACAGGTTGATCTAGTATTTAAAGACACCCACCTTACCCAAAAAAAAAAAACAATTGGTCAATATGGTCTCAAGAAGCCTTCATAAATCAATTTTCACAAGTTTGATACAACAATATAAAAAAAACTGGGAAGTTTTTTTTCTTGGCGTAGACCCAATTAATATATGTGAAAATATACCAGTTTGACACAAATTTGTCAATTAATTGCTAGATTAACACTCCAATTTATCTAATAACTAGAATGACACAATTTTTAGGTAAAATGACTAAAAACCCAGATTTTTTTTAGCTTTTTTTTTAAAACGAAAATACAATATAGCATTTAATATTTTGATTTAAAAAAATGATTAATGAAAAATATAAAATGATTAAAAAATAGACTAAAACCCCAGAAAATATGTTATTATTATTTTTTTTTAAAACGAAAATACAATAGCATTTAATATTAGCATTTAATATTTTGATTTAAAAATATGATTAATGAAAAATATAAAATGATTAAAAAATAGACTAAAACCCCAGAAAATATTTTATTATTTTTTTTTAAAACGAAAATACAATAGCATTTAATATTAGCATTTAATATTTTGATTTAAAAATATGATTAATGAAAAATATAAAATGATTAAAAAATAGACTAAAACCCCAGAAAATATGTTATTATTATTTTTTTTTAAAACGAAAATACAATAGCATTTAATATTAGCATTTAATATTTTGATTTAAAAATATGATTAATGAAAAATATAAAATGATTAAAAAATAGACTAAAACCCCAGAAAATATGTTATTGTTATTTTTTTTTAAAACGAAAATACAATAGCATTTAATATTAGCATTTAATATTTTGATTTAAAAATATGATTAATGAAAAATATAAAATGATTAAAAAATAGACTGAAAACCTAAAAAAATTTTTTTTTTTTTTTAAAACGAAAATACAATATAGCATTTAATATTTTGATTTAAAAAATATGATTATGAAAAAAACAAAATGATTAAAAAATATGATGTTTATTGTTTTAATATAATTTTTAAAAATAAAGTATGACTAAAAAATCTGCTGTCACTATATCAACATAAAACAAATCTGTTATCATTGTATTCATATATAATAAATCTGTTATCAAGCAGCAGATTTTTTAGTAGGAAAAAACAACTGTCATAACATAAGAAAATCTGCCATAACGTATATTGTGCATGTGGGTCAATATAGCAATTTTAAAAAGACTTTCGAAAATCTGTTATCAAACAACAGATTTTTCCATCAATCCAAAAATCAGTCATAACTTACAAAAAATCTGTCACCACTATATGTCAAACTAGCAATTAATTTTACGTTTATAAATCTGTCGCAATGTGACAGATTTTTTAAGTGAAAAATAAAACTGTTACAACAATCATAAAAAATCTGCCACAAAATTCCAAGAAAATTGACTAAAACAATGAAAATCTGTCATGACTTTATAAATAAGTATGTCGCGTTAAGAAAATCTGTTGTTCACAAAAAAACTGTCGTTACACACTTCAAATAAATCTGCCAAAGAAACAAAATCTGCCGTCAAACTCTGCAAATTAATCTGCCATCTAAAATAAGTCTGCCAAAGAAAAACTGCCATTGACAATAAATCTGCCACTTGCAAATTAATCTGCCATTACTTGTATGGCAGACTTTTATTAAAAAAAAAAAAAAAAAACGAAATTGCAGGAATTTTTAACCAAGGGTAATATTGACTTTTTTTTTTCCTAACAAAGCAAAAAAGGGTATTTTCGGTATAAAACTAACCTAACTGACCCTTAAATTTTAGGAGTTAATCTAGCAATTAACTGCTCAATTTGGGTCAAACTAGTGATTTTCCCTTAATATATCTTGAAACTTTTACATTTTCAAGATTTGGTAGTAACAATCATTTATTTTTATATGAAGAAAGGCACGTTACTTGATAAAATCAAATTAATCATATTTATTTTGCTTTGTCCATGTAATTAAAAAAAAGCTGAGCTGTATTAATTGTCTTAATTTGATAGATTGTTATTTTTACTGAAGTGTCAACACCTGCTTCAATACAGAAGCTGAGGTGTCAAGCTCTGAAGAGAAACACTCCATCTTTTATTGTATTGATTGTGAATCTATAACTTAGATCTATGGACACCGAGTGAGAGGCCTACCACTCTTTTATAAGCTATATAAGTAGCCGGCGTTTTAAGTGCCATGGGTCCTGGCCAAGAGCGTTATGCAGAGGAAGGGAAACGCCTAAACTAAGTGATTGGTAACCTGATTTCTTTTCTTTTCTTGTAGAGAAATAAAGAGATGATATGTAGCAAATCTATACTAATAGTGTATCCATTGTGCTAATGTGGACACTTTCATAATTTGTAAGTGTAGATTTATGATTTTGTCACAACGTTAACATTGTAAATAACATTCTCCATATGGTTAATCTAAAAAATCATGAAAAACATTCAAAAACTATATTTGGATAAGAAAAATTAAGTAGTTAGTTTTTTCAAAGTTTATAAGTAAGGGTTAACTAGGTACCAACCCGCACTATGTGCGGGATAAATTGATTTAAATAAAATATTAGATAATAACCCGCGCTGGTAGCGCGAAATTTTTTTTTTATTTTGTGATTTGTTAATATTATGTTTATGTTGTATCATTCATTTACATGTTATATAATATAGTACTATATGGTGAATTTTGATCTATATTAAACTACTAATAGGTAGGCCTGGAAACTACTACCGATACCCGTATTGGACCCGTTTTTCGGTTTGTATCCATCCCGAAAAATATACCCGTAGCTTTAGGGTCGAGTGAATGGTATAATAATTATATTATCCATAAATAATGATCGAGTATCGGATATTAATTTAATTTTTGAGCGTCTCGTTACCCGTTTTATTACCCGACTCATAAATATAGGTTAATATTTTGTAGAATAATGTTACCAGCGTGAGGAAATATTTATGTAAATTTGGATTTGTTTGTTACAAAATAATAGTAGAAAATTTATTAATTCTATACATTTTATAAAATCATATATTTAATTTACTTAAGGTCATACTCTGATTTCGACCCATAGTTGGTACTACTATTTGGGTTTGGTGCAATATCAAATTCGTTAATTATACATTCGGTAAAGCCAAAAAAATCCAACATAACATGTATTGACCCATGATTTGATATTACAAATTGATGTAATCGTGTTTAGAGATCTTAATATACTAAATTTACAAATTGAAGTTATTGGTATAACATGTTGTATATTAATTTTATAGGTGAAAATTACAATTAGGTTATGTATATTATCAATATTATACACTTAGTATTGTTTATATAGTGAATATTGTGTATAAACAATTAAGTTTTAGCCAATTAAATAGTTTGTTATTATTTCCTAAGATTTATGAAACAATAAATAGAGTTTTATTATTTTGTAAACAAATCTAAACTTTTCTTTTGTTAGTTATTAGAATAATTAAAATATAATAGCATTTTCGTAATATGTCACATCAGAACTGGTTAAATTTTTAACAACATAGCTTAAATAAGTATATAGATATATTTTAAAAATATAAACAATGTTGTATCCTAATTTTAATATATATTTGTTATTATTAAATGATTTAGATATGTAAATATTTAATCTTAGTTTTATAAATAAATTTAATTTTATAGTTCTCTAAATAGTTTGTTATTGTTTCCTAAGATTTCTGAAACAATAAATAGAATATGTTTAATTATTTTATTACATAATTTCGAAATAATTTTATTATTATTTTATTAAATAATTTCAAAATAGTTTTATTAATGATTTCTTGTAATCTAATAAATTAATAATTACTATTTGTTTGGATAATCATTTTCAGGTTACAACAAATTAATATTAAGATTCTGTTATTATATTTTGTATTAAAATACAGTGGCATTTTGTGTAATATTTTACATGGAGTAGGGTTATTTGTTTAAAGGGTTGCTTAAATAAGTATATAGATTATGAGTAAAATTATTATTTAAGATTTAAGATTCGTTTGTATAAAACAAAATATGTAAGTAAAGTTTTTTTCCGTTTATTCAAATTTCTTTTCTATAAAATATGTTTTACCCGTGAAATATTTGAACTTGGAAAATAATTTTAATGTGGTATAGAAAGTTTTGATGTCTTTTGTGTTTCTAAAAATCAAATTTACATATTTTATGTTTGACATTATTATTTATATCACTATACCATTAAATAGATAAAGCAATATTTTTTAGACTAATCGATTTAATTTCAACTAATCTTAAGTTTAAAAATGCAATGAGAAAAATGATAAAAGTGGTAAAGAAATGAATAAGTTTTTTTCTTGTTTGTGAAATATAATTTACTTTTAATAACTAAATAGGTTATAAAAATGATAATTAATACATTTTTGGATTTAATATTTAATCAAATATTTAAAAACTAATAGAAAAAAATATTGGTTATAATATTTCAATAGCATATTTATATAAATAATACTCCCTCTGTTCTAGTTTAACTGTCATTTAAGGTTTTTGCACACAAATTAAGGAAACTATTAAATTTTATGTTTTGCCCTTCATTAATATATTTTATAATTTTTTCATTGGTTGAAACTTTAAAACAGCAGGGATAAGATTGAAATATTCATCAAACATCTGCATTGAAAATCTAAAACGACAACTAATATGAAACAAAAATTAAATCATAAAACGACAAATAAATTAGAATGGAAGGAGTAATAAGAAGAAAGAGCATTTATTAGAAAATGTACAGGAGCTTTGTAATCGCCAACACCTCAGCTTTTTTGTGAAAGTGCTTCTCTATTAATATATAGGGGATACTGTGTTTAAAATCTAAAGGGCCTAACAAAACCAATGGGCTTTTATAACACTGGCCTTTCCTATAACCATCGTCAAGTTACACTTTCGTATGGTTTTAATGTAAAGTACAGTTTAAACACGTAGTATAACATTTGAAACTTGGTTTTCAAGTGGTAATTAATTTTAGATAACAAGAGTGATGGTATTCCTAGTCTTTTATTTGGGGTCCCTTGACAGCCTTGGGTTCGTTCATTACCTTAAACATTAATGTCCATCTCACTATATGTCTAAAACAAAATGTCATAATGGGCTCCTCACTTGTCCCATATCCGATCATTTATCTTTTTTTTTTTTAACGTCCGAGCATTTATCCAAGGAATTAATTTTCTTGTGCTCCTATCCCAAAAATTATTTTCTTGTTTCCCCTTCCTATAATATTTAATTTATTTTCTTTTTATTTTTAATGGAAAAATTGGTGAATAACTATAAAATTTTTACAAGTTTGATTCTATATTTGAATGTAGAAAGTATTATATATATTTAACATTGTTTTCAATTTTTTTTTATATATAAAAAATATTTGTTTTACATTTCTTGCCTTTTGAATATATTCATATTTATTTTTTAAATTTGCATAGTTAAATTTAAATTCACATATGTTGGTTTTAACAAAACAATCAACTTTATTTGAGAATTAGATGTTCCTATTCATTTTTAAACGATCAATGTGTAACATATAAGCATTTTATCTTGCAATCACAAGTTTCATTTTCATTGCTTAACTCCATGGTTAAACTATAATATATGTTGTCCTATTTGTAGGAATAACAACATACTTATTTAATTTATTTAAAAGAGCAGATGATTAATCGAAATAAACATTTCTCCAAATTTTATAATTCAATTAGTGAGTGTACTAAAATACTATGTCACTTCAAATTTAGAAGGAAACACTTGGTATTTCTTTTTAAAAAAGTCAAGACATATATAAAAATTTATTAATATTTAACTCACTTTAAAGACATTAAAGGTCATTTAGCTCAAAAATAATTTCTATCCAATAATTTCATACATTCCTCCTACAAATAAAAAAAATATATATATATATGTTCAAGATTGTATTTAAATATTACATAATTTTTAGTTAGCTAAATTTATAGTCACATATATACAATATATATCGTTTCTCCTCCAGCACATATATACAATATATATCGTTTAGTTAGCTAAATTTTTAGTTAGCAAAATTTATAGTCACTCCTCCAGCAGCCTCAATCGCTTCTCCTCCTCCTGAAACAATCACATCTCCTCCGCCAGTAGCAATGGGTGAAGCAACTCCGCCTCATTCACCATCAGAAATCTCTCCTCCTCGGCCAACATCAAACGAAGAACAGCTTAATCCCCCATGGCTACCACAGGTAAATAGAATGAAATTGGTCGGTAGGAGTGGAATAGGGACCTTTGTGTTTTGGTACAAATAAGGTTGCTTGTACAACTACGGGTACAACTATTCATTACAGTTGTCTTTGTGGATTTGCAGGATAATGATGAGGATACTCAACCAATACATCCAGAGTTTTACTTAGACCAAAGCAATTATACAAAGTGTTGTAAGTTATCATCAAGGTCCGAAGAGAACAAAACCATAGCTGAGTTAGAGAAAATCCTTGGGGAAGATGAGAAGGATTGGTTTCGTTTACACCCGCAATTTCAGCATATTTGGGACATGCATAGGGAGGAGAACCACAAGTATACGGGTATGTGGTTACTTTTGCTTCGAACGGTTTGTATGGACAAAGATAGGATTTGTTAGTTTGTGGTGAATGGAGTTCCCATCAGGTATTCGCTTTTGCTTAGAGAATATGGCCTCATGTGTGGTTTAAATTAAGATTTGCTTCGAACGGTTTGTATGGACAAAGATAGGATTTGTTGGTTTGTGGTGAATGGAGTTCCCATCAGGTATTCGCTTTTGCTTAGAGAACATGGCCTCATGTGTGGTTTAAATTAAGATTTGCTTCGAACGGTTTGTATGGACAAAGATAAGAGTTGTTGGTTTGTGGTGAATGGAGTTCCCAAAGAAGAAGAAGAAGAAGATATATTTATCCAGCTCCACATGCATTATATCAAATTTAGCTTGGTTCCATTCTAGATAACACAAAAGATCATCATCATCAAAGATATATATTGGTTTTTTAGGATTCACTGAAACTGGAATGTAGCTAAACTTCATCTTCGTCCCTGCAGCTACCATCATCTTTTTGCATATCTTATCAACCAATGCAGAATAAGTAACATGCTCAATAGGTGCTTTCATCAAAAGAGCATGTCGAACATCTTCTCTTGAAATCCATTGTACTTCATCTCCATTGTTTAAATAATTTCCCCCATAATCAAAATGAATGAATGTGCGAAGATTATTATTCATTACTCCCTGCAAATAGAATACAAACTAACATTAGAACAGTTTCCGCTTTCCTTCAGTTTTACCAGTTGTATCAGTTAATATATGTTGTACCTACATCTGCAAAAACGAGAAAACCTAATCCAATTTCTATGTAGCTCGATTCAACCACTAGGTCCATAAATTATAAACGTACTATGACTCTAATAGACTTCAACAAATGAGAATTAACAAGATTAACAAACAAAAAAAATGAATTTATAACAAATCTAAGAATATCCCCAAATTAGAACACATTACAAATCTAACACATCAACACTACCTACACAGAAAAATGACTTTTGCATACTTGGACAATTACAATATATTGAATTCATACATCTTACTATTGATTGTGCTTAAACATATATGCAGTTTTAAAATATATGAATTTCATACATAAACTTTTGATTTTGTGTCTAAATATACATAAACTTATTTAATGAGTAACTCTGTTAGTCTTTCCGTTAAATCAATATGACGTGGAGTCTACGTGTCCAAAAATAATGAAACGACGCCATTTTGGATTAAATTGAAAAATTAAAATTCAACCAAATTGAGTAAGGCTACATTTGAACCCCCGACCTCTGTACGTCAATGGAAGCTAAATACCACTGATCTACATAAGTTTTTCTTATAATTATAACGAATATATATAGATATATATATATATATATATATAATAACAATGGTGGCACATCATCTTCTTCTCCCTAACCCTACTTCTTCCTCCTCGCCATTGTGGAGATGTGGCGGAACGTGTCGAGCGTAGCTGCCCAATTGAAGACGGCGAAGTCATAATTTAGCGAAGAGAGAATGGTGACGGTGACCGAGCTTCGAACGGAGGAACCTGAGGAGAGTTTGTGGAGTTAGGGTTTCGTGATGACTGGTGATGGAGATTGTTCTCAAGGAAGTTGTCGAAATTGGAGTGCTTGGAAGATGGAGAAAGAGTAAGAGTCGGAGCAATTGAGGTCTCCGGGAATTTTGGAGGAGGAATAGGTATTCTGTAAATCTCTGGTGACGGCGGAGTGATCGCGCCGGGAGAAGACTGGACTTTGAGACGAGATTGATAATGTTCTTCTTATTCCATCGCCTTACTCTTTGTTTTGTCAAACAAATCGGAAAACAAAATTAAGTCCCAACTTTTAACGATTTTGGATTCAACTAAACTGGAATAAACCAAGATTTAATCCATTTTTTAAACCCTAGAAAATCTAGAACCAGAAACGCTTCTAGTGAAGAATATGTGGGGTTAGGGGGAAGAAGATGGACCGTCATTGTTACATATATATATATATATATATATATATATATATATATATATA
>NC_025689.1:7820793-7830012 GCF_000633955.1 Camelina sativa | reverse complement strand
CAAAGTGTTGTAAGTTATCATCAAGGTCCGAAGAGAACAAAACCATAGCTGAGTTAGAGAAAATCCTTGGGGAAGATGAGAAGGATTGGTTTCGTTTACACCCGCAATTTCAGCATATTTGGGACATGCATAGGGAGGAGAACCACAAGTATACGGGTATGTGGTTACTTTTGCTTCGAACGGTTTGTATGGACAAAGATAGGATTTGTTAGTTTGTGGTGAATGGAGTTCCCATCAGGTATTCGCTTTTGCTTAGAGAATATGGCCTCATGTGTGGTTTAAATTAAGATTTGCTTCGAACGGTTTGTATGGACAAAGATAGGATTTGTTGGTTTGTGGTGAATGGAGTTCCCATCAGGTATTCGCTTTTGCTTAGAGAACATGGCCTCATGTGTGGTTTAAATTAAGATTTGCTTCGAACGGTTTGTATGGACAAAGATAAGAGTTGTTGGTTTGTGGTGAATGGAGTTCCCAAAGAAGAAGAAGAAGAAGATATATTTATCCAGCTCCACATGCATTATATCAAATTTAGCTTGGTTCCATTCTAGATAACACAAAAGATCATCATCATCAAAGATATATATTGGTTTTTTAGGATTCACTGAAACTGGAATGTAGCTAAACTTCATCTTCGTCCCTGCAGCTACCATCATCTTTTTGCATATCTTATCAACCAATGCAGAATAAGTAACATGCTCAATAGGTGCTTTCATCAAAAGAGCATGTCGAACATCTTCTCTTGAAATCCATTGTACTTCATCTCCATTGTTTAAATAATTTCCCCCATAATCAAAATGAATGAATGTGCGAAGATTATTATTCATTACTCCCTGCAAATAGAATACAAACTAACATTAGAACAGTTTCCGCTTTCCTTCAGTTTTACCAGTTGTATCAGTTAATATATGTTGTACCTACATCTGCAAAAACGAGAAAACCTAATCCAATTTCTATGTAGCTCGATTCAACCACTAGGTCCATAAATTATAAACGTACTATGACTCTAATAGACTTCAACAAATGAGAATTAACAAGATTAACAAACAAAAAAAATGAATTTATAACAAATCTAAGAATATCCCCAAATTAGAACACATTACAAATCTAACACATCAACACTACCTACACAGAAAAATGACTTTTGCATACTTGGACAATTACAATATATTGAATTCATACATCTTACTATTGATTGTGCTTAAACATATATGCAGTTTTAAAATATATGAATTTCATACATAAACTTTTGATTTTGTGTCTAAATATACATAAACTTATTTAATGAGTAACTCTGTTAGTCTTTCCGTTAAATCAATATGACGTGGAGTCTACGTGTCCAAAAATAATGAAACGACGCCATTTTGGATTAAATTGAAAAATTAAAATTCAACCAAATTGAGTAAGGCTACATTTGAACCCCCGACCTCTGTACGTCAATGGAAGCTAAATACCACTGATCTACATAAGTTTTTCTTATAATTATAACGAATATATATAGATATATATATATATATATATATAATAACAATGGTGGCACATCATCTTCTTCTCCCTAACCCTACTTCTTCCTCCTCGCCATTGTGGAGATGTGGCGGAACGTGTCGAGCGTAGCTGCCCAATTGAAGACGGCGAAGTCATAATTTAGCGAAGAGAGAATGGTGACGGTGACCGAGCTTCGAACGGAGGAACCTGAGGAGAGTTTGTGGAGTTAGGGTTTCGTGATGACTGGTGATGGAGATTGTTCTCAAGGAAGTTGTCGAAATTGGAGTGCTTGGAAGATGGAGAAAGAGTAAGAGTCGGAGCAATTGAGGTCTCCGGGAATTTTGGAGGAGGAATAGGTATTCTGTAAATCTCTGGTGACGGCGGAGTGATCGCGCCGGGAGAAGACTGGACTTTGAGACGAGATTGATAATGTTCTTCTTATTCCATCGCCTTACTCTTTGTTTTGTCAAACAAATCGGAAAACAAAATTAAGTCCCAACTTTTAACGATTTTGGATTCAACTAAACTGGAATAAACCAAGATTTAATCCATTTTTTAAACCCTAGAAAATCTAGAACCAGAAACGCTTCTAGTGAAGAATATGTGGGGTTAGGGGGAAGAAGATGGACCGTCATTGTTACATATATATATATATATATATTCGTTGTATTTATTAAAAGTTTATGTAGCTCAGTGATATCTAACATCCATATGTACGTCAAAGGTGAAGGGTTCGACGGTAGCTTTAGCCAGTTTGTTTCAGTTTTAATTATTCAACTTAATACAAAACGACGTCGTTTTGTTATTTCTGGACACGTGGAATCTCCGTCATAGTGACTTAACAGAAAAACTGTTATTTCTGGACACTTGGAATCCCCGTCATAGTGACTTAACAGTAAGACTAACAGAGTTATTCATTAAACACGTTTATGTATCTTTAGGCACAAAATCAAAAGTTCATGTATGCAATTCAAATATTTTAAAATTGCATGTATGTTTAAGCACAGTCAATAGTATGATATATAAATTTAACATATGGTAAATGTGCATGTATGCAAAATCCGTTTTTCTCCGTATCTGCAGAGCTTCGACAAATCCGTCTATGGTGTAACTCTGTTTGTTTAAGTCCTTCTCCTTAACAGACAGAATCAAGTTCTTGAAAGCAACTCTTCCCCAGGGATAATCAAGAAATGCATCTAAATCCATGACTAGCCTAGCCATATTTAGACGGGTGGGTGTTGATGGTTTCCTAGCTTCTATAAACCCAGCATAGATAGCTAAATAACCCAACCTAATACGCTCTATTCTATCCCAATCATTTGAGTTCTTACATGTTGCAACCAGTTGCTCAATACTTGGACCACTGTCTAAATTGACTCCAAGCTTCTCCCAAACATCTCGTCTAAGTCCAGTGATGGCTTCAAACTCATTCAAAGAAAATCGTAAAGGGTTAGATCCAACCAGACTCCAGATCTCGTACTTTTTGTTGCAGACTATCTGAAAGGTGAGCATATGGTGAACTANGAATTTAGTAAAGATTATGTAGCTCAGTGGGATTTAGCTTCCATTTGTACATTAAATGTCAAGGGTTCTATGGTAGCTTTAGCCATTTTAGTTCAATTTTAATTTTTCAACTTAATGCAAAACGACGTCGTTTCATTATTTATGGACACGTGGAATCCACGTCATAGTGACTTAGCGGAAAGATTAACAAAGTTACTCATTAAACATGTTTATGTATATTTAGGCACAAAATTAAAAGTTTATGTATGGAATTCAAATATTTTAAAACTGCATGTATGTTTAAGCATAGTCAATAGTTCTATGTATAAATTCAACATATTGTAATTGTGCAGGTATTCAAAAGCCGTTTTTCCCTACCTACACTATAAACAAGTTTCAAATACGTTAAAATTGAACAAAAACAGTTGAATAAACCAAGAAATTACCTAAAACGAGCTTCAATGAAGCTTCAATGGTTAAAAAAATTTCTTTCGTGGGTCGTACGGATGGTTGGTTTTAAGTTGGGAAAGAGATGAATTGTGATTGGTTTGTTTTTTTTCTTTTTAAAAAATATATTCAATATATCTACTTTAATTAAATAATGCAAAACAAGACAAAAAGCAAAACTGAGATTAAGAATTATTGTAAAAGTAGAGAAGTATGTATAATTAAGATGGATAATGTAGAAAATAATTTTTGGGATAAGGGTACAAGAGAATTAAATCCTTTATCTAAGACGCCTCTATCCCATTCAATAAATTGATCTACATTTAAAGATAATTATTGATTTGTGTGTCACTCATCAAGTTTGAAGAGAAATCGTTTTCAAAAAGATGGTTGTTGTCTTGTTGAGGTAATTAGAAGAAGGAAAACGTGAGCAATATGAGACTTATCTGTGAACCGGTTCTCGGTTCTGTTCAGAAATAGTTTACTGCCATAACATGTGTGGATTTCTTAACATTAAAACCCAAAAAGAAAAAAGAAAAAAAAAGTCTGGATTTTATAGTTCTTTATGTGAATAAGTGTTGAAACAGGAGTTTTGTGAAAGATGTTGAAACTGTAACTGGAAACTACAGTTGGAACTAGAGTTGCATACAGAGAATATATCCATGAAAATTCAAATGAGAAAAATTAATAGTATTTAACGTGATTACGTGAGAACCAATATATTAAATTCTAATAGAGATAATTTTAGTGGGCATGCTTTAAGTAGTTTGGAAAATACATGTGTCGAAATCATTGAGTGTAAGAGATTTCAACCTTTTATTAGAAAACTTCAGTATCAGACTAACAAGAAGTTGTCTTAGAACCGAATATATCATTTAAAGTAAACGTGTATCGATTGTTTACAGTTTTTCAGTAAATATAATTGGGGAAAGTATTTTGTTTGTGGTTCTTATTATCTCTATTCTCTACACAATACAAATGTATTGTATACAAAATACGTCCATGATCACTACCTTGGAATATCATCGATATCCACATTTCGTTCACTACAAGAAAACATGATTTTTCCGACTACATTTGGCGACTATATATGTAGTCACCAAATTGTGCGACTAATTAGCGACTATTATGTGACTCTTTTACGACAACAAAAAAATAGTCGTACAATAGTCGCTCTTTTGCGACCAGATACAGTAATCACATATTAGTCACCAAATTAGCGACTAATTTATGACTATTTTACATACACAAAACTTTAGTCACAACATAGTCGTAAAATAGTCGCTAATTTGGTGACTAATATGACTAACTATGCGAGTCGCAAATTAGTCGGATATTAGTCAATATTTGGTACCATCAAACGAAGATTTAATGCGGAAAACATTAGTCGCAAAATAGTCGAATATCAGTCGCTATTTAGTACCACAAAAATAAGATGTGATACTATTTTTCAAAAAAAAATTAACCCCATAAACTCCAAATCTTGAACTTTAAACTCTTTTAATCTTATAAATTAATTTATAAACCAGAAGATAAATATAATATAATATATATACATATCTACATAAAACAGAGAAGAGGCATAGGGGACAGATATACAAGAGGCCACCAAATTTGTTGAATTTGTAAATACATACATTTTTTTTTTCAATTATGTTTTTGTTGTTGTTAAAAGTCTTTTTCTTCACTAAAAATTGGCAACAAGTAATTATGTCATCCATATTTAATCCAGTTCTCCATTTATTTTTGGCTTAATAAACTTTCAAATATGAAGTTTGATTTTCTAGTCTATTAATTTAAAAATATTTATATAATCATAATTAAATAAACTTTTGATCATCTCAAACTTTTGTGAATAAACAATATTTTATAGTTCTTAAAATAATTTTACAGTCCAATGCATAAATTTACCACCAGGTGTACTACTAATACTTTATTACTTTATAAAGCTTAAATCCCCCTATGTGAAAATTATAATGTAAAGTTATCGCAAATCACCAAAATTTACCCCAAAAAATAAGAAAAAGCTTCTCATTGGCTGATCCTAAATGACAAGGATTTGCCTTTTGGTTTACTATCTACCGTTGATAGTGTCAATCCAACGGACAGAAATCCTCTCATCCTTTTCCTTCTCAATTTTCCCCCTTCTCCTCATTGTCACTTTCTTTTCTTTCCTCGCCTTCTTCTCTTCGTCAAGTTGAAGTGAAATCGAAAAAACCAGAAGATTAACCAGGAGTTATGCAAGTAATGGAAGAGTTCTAGAAGGTTAGTTACATGAATTTAAACATGGAGATATATCTAGGGAAATCTGATAATTATATGGGTTTTGTTGCAGATCTGAAATATTAGTGTTAACGACGAGGACTAATATCGACAAGACCATCACCACTACTCAGCGGAGAGACACCGTCGTGAAAGTCACCACTTCTCCGTTTTCTTCTTCACCAAAAGACCAAGCCCAAGCTATATGAAGATAGTAACAACAGAGAAGAACCATAGACGGACATCTCACGACTCCGACCATGAAGTCTGGCTGTCGGCGTGGCCAGATCGGAGAACACGATGAGGGTGTTTTAATAGAGGCGGCTAAACTTAATTTTGTTTCGAGAGTGAAAAGAGATTTTTATTATGTTTAAAGAGATTTTTGGTATTTTGTTTTTTGTAATGAATTTAAGAAATAAAAATAAAATAATTTTAATAATTTTCTTGATTTATATAATAAAATAAATTTGATTTTTTTTTCTAGGTTAGTCGCTAAAAAGTCCCTAATATACATCTACTTTTATTCATGATTATTAATCGTATATTAGTCATTAATTAGTCGATAAATTTAGCGACTAATTTTATGACTATTAATTCTAGCGACTCTCGATTAACGACTACTGGTTTTAGTCGCTATTTAGTCGTAACACACCGTTTAGTGACTAAATAGTGACTAATAATGCAGTCGCTATTTGGCTGTTTTCTTGTAGTGGTTTGATTTTTTCGTATATGTTGTGTAGGGATTAAAACACTAATAGTCATTCCCAAGTTAAACACCTCCTCTCCTATTTGACATTTTCAACGAGAATCTCTTTATATTTTGTCATTAGTGTTTCATATCTTAGTTTCAATCGCATATTCGTAGTAATTACGTATTTGTGTACGTAACAGCAACACATGCGAATGCGATGCAAAGACGACGTACGTGTACTAAGTTGGACCGCCCACTCCACTCTCCCCATGTACGATGGAAATTTATTGCAGAACCGGCCGGTTCTGGTCAAACAAAAATAAAAATAATATCCACACGATTAGAACAAAACAAATCTATGCAATTATGAACTACCACTATAAAAGGAATCAAAAGAGAAAACAACTAGCATATGTATTGGGAAAGGAACAACCAGTTGAAATTGGCGAAAGGAACAACCACTTATTATTGTTGTTGATTTCAACTGGTAAAGCATGTAAAACGACTGAACACAAAAAATGATGGTTGTTGTTTAATTTGATCGTTCTCCTTTTAAGTTTTGTTTTTTTAGCTGTTCATTTTATTCATTGTGCTGTTTTAGGTAATTTTTTTGAAGCATCACATATAATCAGTTCTTTTTATTTCTTTTGTAACCAGAAGATACCCTTCTTTTAATCCGCTCTTCGTCAAAATCATTTGAAAACACTCTAAATTCATATACGCAAGTAGACTTTTTATAAGCCCGATAAATTGGAAGTCGAGCTCCCATAACCGCTCTTAGATTCGTGTTGCGTTATGACCCCAAGGCTCATGCTACGTTAGTCTCGTCGTCGATTTGGTCTTCCGAGAAAGGTTGCATGCTTTGATATATTTAGGGACACATACCGGGAAGATGGGCTTTCTACGTGCCACCAGATCCACCATGGTCGAAACGGTGGCTAAGTGACGTCAAGTAATATATACAGGATTAGGCTGTTGAACAAAATGGCAAGATATAAAATGAATGAAAGCTCTAATCTATATATAATAGCAAACCCACTTTTTTGTGTCAATTTTTAATCCAACGGATGAGATTAGTTCCAGTTTTAATCCAACGGTTTAAAATTATTAATCGTGTTTTTTGGTCGCACCCCCATCTTTCAAAAATCACACCTCTTAGTCTTTGTATCTCTTTGTTGTACCTCCTGGTTTCAAAAATCACATCCATTAATTTTTACACCTTTTAAATCACACCTCTTAGTCTTTGCATCTCTTTGTTGTACCTCCTGGTTTCAAAAATCACATCCATTAATTTTTACACCTTTTAAATCACACCTCTTAGTCTTTGCATCTCTTTGTTGTACCTCCTGGTTTCAAAAATCACATCCATTAATTTTTACACCTTTTAAATCACACCTCTTAGTCTTTGCATCTCTTTGTTGTACTTTGTGGTTTCAAAAATCACATCCATTAATTTTTACACCTTTTAAATCACACCTCTTAGTCTTTGCATCTCTTTGTTGTACCTCATGGTTTCAAAAATCACATCCATTAATTTTTACACCTTTTAAATCATACCTCTTAGTCTTTGCATCTCTTTGTTGTACCTCCTGGTTTCAAAAATCACATCCATTAATTTTTACACCTTTTAAATCATACCTCTTAGTCTTTGCATCTCTTTGTTGTACCTCCTGGTTTCAAAAATCACATCCATTAATTTTTACACCTTTTAAATCATACCTCTTAGTCTTTGCATCTCTTTGTTGTACCTCCTGGTTTCAAAAATCACATCCATTAATTTTTACACCTTTTAAATCACCCTTCTTAGTCTTTGCATCTCTTTGTTGTACCTCCTGGTTTCAAAAATCACATCCAGTAATTTTTACACCTTTTAAATCACACCTCTTAGTCTTTGCATCTCTTTGTTGTACCTCCTGGTTTCAAAAATCACATCCATTAATTTTTACACCTTTTAAATCACACCTCTTAGTCTTTGCATCTCTTTGTTGTACCTCTTGGTTTCAAAAATCACATCCATTAATTTTTACACCTTTTAAATCACACCTCCTTAGTCTTTGCATCTCTTTGTTGTACCTCTTGGTTTCAAAAATCACATCCATTAATTTTTACACCTTTTAAATCACACCTCCTTAGTCTTTGCATCTCTTTGTTGTACCTCCTGGTTTCAAAGATCACATCTATTAATTTTTACACCTTTTAATTTCACACCTCTATGTGTTACACCTCTTTGTTGTACCTCCATGTTTCACATCTATTAATTTTTACACCTTCATTTCACACCTCTATGTCTTACACCTCTTTGTTTATTATATATAAACTTTTCTTGACTACATAAACAAGTTTCGAAAAATTATTTTCTGAGTACTAAAGAATTGTATTATTGAAGTATTTTTTTAACTTTCAAGCATCAATCTCTACTTCAAGGTAATTTAATATTTTTGCTGCGAATGACCTGTAGTGTTTCTCGGTTAGATTATTATTACTGTTAGTCGACACTATTAAGTTCATACATTAATCTTAGTTTTGTTAACTTTTAGTCTCTTCAAAATTTTTAGCCTTTCCGGTTTTCATGTTTTTGCATGGCTAATATTATTAAGTACGTGTGCCATATTTTTGCATGGCTAATATTTTTGATTCTCAATGTGCAGATTTTATTTTTTGACTTTCTGGAAAAAGCAAAACCAAGATACAAGAGGCATGATGATATGCAGTGATGCTAGAGCTACGGATAAGCCAAATTTTTTTAACAAACATGGTATAATTATAATATGTTCTTATTTTAACCTATTTATTTTTTCTAACAAACATGGTATAAATGTTATTATTATTTTTTT
>NC_025689.1:7785613-7819203 GCF_000633955.1 Camelina sativa | reverse complement strand
GGGAAACGAAACTCAATCCAGCCATCTACTCCGATCCCAATCTTCGACCTTCCTTCGACAAGTGGCATTTAGTACTTTCTCGATATAGTAAATAAACCAAGAGAGAAGCAGCCTCGTATGTATTTCGATTGATAATGATCAACAACAAAGACAATTTCTAATAGCGAATTAAGAAAGGATACCAATATATAGCACCATATGGTCGAAGACAAACATAAGTGAAATTTTATATATGGTTAAAAGTAATGTTCATAGTAAATCAAGCTCTAAAAAAGGCTAACTTTTGTATGTGACAACATAAAATATAATAACATTGAAATGAATCTTTGGCTTTTTAATCAGCAGAAAGCAATAGCAAGAAGTGAAAACGATCAAATTGATTGAGAAAAGAAAGAATTTAGGATGAATTACAAATGTTAAATTTCAATTTAAGATTTTCACCTCCCCGTGCGGCAACGCACGAGTCGCTTTCCTAGTTAATAATAAAATTAAACTAAGTGTTATTTAAAAAAACAAAAAGAAAAACTCACAAGTATTTCTATTTGGAACAAACGAAAATTTCGAAATAAAAGGTTTGTTATAGCCTATATAACTTATAGGCTTGTAGCCGGAGGGAGATACATTACCATTTTAGTCAAAACACATCACAATATACTTGAAAATAAAATAATTTAGAGATATAGTTTCTTCAAATCTAGACGTCAGAAAAAAAAATATAAAATCTAAACCTAACTCTGAGGCTATACTTTATAGACAGATTAACTGATCTCATTAATTTCTTTTAACAAATTTCTGAGTCATGTTGTAACTTTAATTGACCCATTACATTGTTCAATATCTCTATTATGGTATAACTTTTGGAGATAACAGAAGAAAAAAATCTATTACGGATAAGAGTTTAGAGTAAAGAGACGAGGAACCTCTCTTTCTATTGATATTGGTTCAATGATTAAAAGTTAAAACAACACATGTCTTCTTTATCTTCATACCTTCACGAGGATCATAACTACACTCACCGTGACCGTCCTCACCGATCAAAAACTCCTCGTGTGCTAAAAAAAATCATTCTGACGATTCTGTATCTCAATTAGGTATTAAAGGGTCCCCATGACCCATCTATCCATAACGACACGTGTCGACCTTCTAACGTAGTACTTCTGTAATTTAATCGCCTTGGATTTGCTCTAAACTTAATTTAATCACGCTACATGCAACAATTAAATACTAACTGTATTAAAGGGTCCCCAAAAACAAAAAGAACATATAATACTCTATTTCTTTAGATAAAAAAAAAAAAAAAAAAAATTCTGTTTTTTTGGATGAAAAAAATGAAATGATGAATTAAGCATGCTCTCGTTGAGAGTTGAACTCAAGACCTCCCGGTGCTCTAACCAACTGAGCTACGAGAGATGCTTTACAAATTAAAATTCACTATAAAATATTAATCAATTCGTATCACAGTTGATCATTGGGTGAGGTCGTGGAATTATGGCATTCCTATCGTCGACAATTCTAAAGTAACTTCCACTGTTCCTTTTTCATATGTCAAAGTAATCAATATCTTCTACGGAACTTATATCCAATATGCATACTTTTACTCATAATACTATACAAAATACAAGCTGATAAAAACAAACTACAATTAAAATAAGAAAACTAGCTAGCTACTCCTATAATATATCTTCAAACTGAATTAAAAAATTTCATAATATATATCTACCATACAACGCGGGAATATTCCCTGTAAAATAAAAATACACTATAAGCACACTTCCAATGATTAATTAATACTCTTTTTAATATCATAATTATATTTTTGATGTAACTATATTGTCAAATTAAATATTGAATGATAAGTAACTAAACCAATTATTTTAAAAGAAATGGCATGTGGGTATGATCTAAAGAAAAACTCAAATGTTCTTAATTAAGAACTTCTCCTCATTTCTCTTTTCATGATTTCGTATTATTTATATCTTAAGAAAGTCATTACGAACCTCTCAATGGGGATGCTCTATAAATAGTTAAATACACACACAACACACAACAATACTCATTCATTGTTCTAAAACCAATCAAGTCACCAATAACAAAATGCCAATGCAGTTCTGGTCACGACCAACGTTTCTTATTTTAATAACCTATCTCATCACAATTCAACGAGTCAACTCATCACCACCGTCACTATCTCTCCCGGAGAATTTCCTCCGATGTCTCGACACTCAGCCGTCCGACCACGGCAGTCCCAACTCAAGAACCGCCGTGACTCCCACAAACTCATCTTTCTCAACAAACCTAATGAACGGCGTCAGAAACCTCCGGTTCGCTTCTCCTTCCACGAGAAAACCAGAAGCCATCGTAGCCGCCGTAACCGAAACCCATATAAGAGCAACGATCTCCTGCTGCAAACTCCTAAACCTCGAGCTAAGGATCCGTAGCGGTGGCCACGACTACGAAGGCTTCTCATACACCTCTCCGGTACCATTCGTGATCTTAGACATGTTCAACTTCAACAAAATCGATATCAACATGAAAGACGAAACCGTTTGGATCCAAGCCGGAGCCTCGCTAGGTGAGCTTTACTACAACATTGCAAGTAAAAGCAAAGTCCACGCTTTTCCCGCCGGAGTCTGTCCCAAAGTCGGCGCCGGAGGACATTTCAGCGGCGGAGGATTCGGTAACCTAATGAGAAAATACGGTTTATCGATTGATCATATCATCGACGCTCAAATCATGGACGCCAACGGTAAAGTCTACCGTAACCGACGTGCAATGGGAGATGACGTGTTTTGGGCCATTCGCGGCGGAGGAGGCGGAAGCTACGGCGTTATCTTGGCGTGGAAGTTAAAACTCGTTAGGGTTCCGGAGAAGGTCACCGTTTTTAAACTTGAAAGAACGGTGAAAGAAGGTGCCGTTGATTTGGTTCACAAATGGCAACAAGTAGCTCCGGTTATCGACCGTGATTTATTTATCCGGTTAGAGATTAAACCGATAAACCGGAAAATCTCAAAAGGTAAGACTATCAAAGTCTCATTCATCGGAATGTTTCTAGGTTTACCTGAGAGACTCTTAAACATAACGAAACAGAGTTTTCCGGAGCTACACTTAACAAAATCCGACTGCATGGTTAAGAAATGGATCGAATCGAGCGTTTTCTGGGCTAATTACCCAGAAAAGGCACCGATCGAGCTTATGCTGAAGAGAGTATCAACAAACGAATACTACTGGAAACGTACTTCAGATTTTGTTCAGACACCAATCTCAAAACAGGGTCTTGCAAAGATTTTTCAGACGATGATCGACCATTCACCACTTCCACGACGAGTTTGGATGCAATGGAACCCTTGGGGAGGGAGAATGAGTGAGATAGCGTCTGATGCGACTGCGTTTGTGCATAGAGGTGGTAACGTTTTCATGATTGAGCATTTCATGAATTGGTATAAACCTGGAGATGAGCTAGAGGAGAAGTTCTTGTCGATTGCTAGAAGTTTTAAAGAAGCAATGGCTCCGTATGTTTCGAGGAATCCGAGAGAAGCTTTCTTTAATTATAGAGACGTTGATATTGGAATCACAACGCCGGGGTATAATGCTACGTATGAAGGAGCTAAGGTTTATGGGGATAGTTACTTTAGAGGGAATTATTTGAGATTGGTTAAGATTAAAGCCCGGTTCGACCGGACTAATTTTTTCCGGTCTCAGCAAGGGATTCCGGTTCTTGCTTAGTTTGGTGTTTGGTAGAGTCTTTGATTGTATTGTTTGTTGGGGGAGTGAGTATTATTAAGTTGTTAAAAGTTGAAATATGGGATCCAATGAATCTATATATAGGGTGTGTCCTTTTGTTGTTTCTGGCATGGGCTGATGATAATTTTGTGTTAAATAATGTGGTTTATTTTAATTTCCAAGAGAGGCCACGCAATGAAATCTATAATAAATGGAAATAATTTTCTCCTATTGTACCATGCGAATCTTTATAGTGAATCAGTGATGATGAGTCTGAAATGGTATCCGCGGCCCACGGACGAAAACAACAACACATTAAGACAATGCACATTTAAAAAAAACTGAGTGATGTAAATTTATACGTTTTGATGGATATATTTCGAAGAAACTAGAAAGTGAACCGGCATTTCCGGCATATGTTTTTCAAAGTTAGTATGCCAATTGCATAATTAAAAATAACATGTGCGGTTTGTATTTTTTTGGGGTACGGTTTACATTATTGTGTTGATAAATGGCTAATTCAATCTCTAAAATCACTCTAGTTCATACTATCACTAGATTCGGACCCGCACGTACGTGCGGGGTTGATTTCAAAAATTAAGATTATTATAAGGTTTGCAATATTTACGTATGTGCGGAATAATGTTTATAAACATATTTTTAACGAATATTAGTAACATTTATAATCTAAACTCTTATCAGTATATCATTTGATATGTTATTGTTTTTTTAAACGAAAAGAATGATCATATATGTTTTGTTTTTTAGACGAAAAGTATAAACAACTACAATTAAAAAAAGTAAGACGAATATAGAATGTTTATATCTTGACAGAAAAACCGTCACGTCCCATATATGTCATGTTTATTCTATTTCATAACTGTGATTTTAAAAATACTTTATCCATTTGAGATTGTATATTTTAGTCTAACATATAAAGAAATAGGTAGAAGATTTGGATGGGATATTCATACTTCATGTACTTTTTGTTTGGATATTTAATTTTTACAAATTAGTGGACATTATACAATTTTTCTTTATATTTCTCATTATCTATCAAATTGGATAAAATCTGCCATAATGATTAAAATTCCTAAACTTGATGACCTAAATTGTATAGCGTGACAAACCCACATTGATAGACTTACTTTGTAATAGTTTTGCTATTTTTTTACTTGCCACCCAAAAACCACATGAGCAATGTTTGTATTCGCCGTGTTGAATTTGCAAAACCCGTGGGTAACATGTATTTCAATAAAAAAAATTATCTATAAAATATGTCTTAAGAGATTGGATAAGAGATTATTTTATGTTTTGATAGACTAAAACTCAGTAAGATATTCAAAAATACTCAAATTTATTCCATTCCAAATTGCTCGTACTCAAGTTAGATTTTGAGAATAAAATATAGCTATTAAAAAAAAAAATTCTAGCCTGTTACCCAAAATTTTATATATTCATGTGTGAAAAGAAGTGAAACTATTCCTCTTTAAATTTGATATTTATTCATTAGTATTTATTAACAAAACTTATCCTTATGCACTAACACAGTTACGGTAATTATGTTGGTATGATAGGTTCTTTCGTTTTAGTTGGTAAGATAGCTTCTTTTTGCCCCAAAAAAAACTTGGTATGTTTAGTTCTATATTTATGCAATCGAATTAAAATTGATTTCTATATGTTATTTAAAATTGATAATTATATTTCCAAAATTTTATTGTAGGTTATTGGTTTCGTATAAGTTTGGATATGCAATTCTAACCAATACTCTAAAATATGTTTTGTTTGATTGCCACAATTTAAATAACACAAATTAAATGAAAAATAAACAAAAATGAATTTACAATTTAAAAATAATTTTGTAAAATATATTAATAAACATTTTGATTTTTTATACCGCACATATATACACATATATACCTATGCTATATGTGTGGATGGTTGCACAAATCTACTATACAATTATATTAAATAGAATCAATCACTTCAGAATTATATTATTGATAATTAAAGTCCTTTGTCAATACTCCTTCACGTTTCACCTTACATGTTTTTTTCTCCTTGACACCATATATAGTAACAACATTTGTTCTTTTTACCGCATGCAAACATATATATACATATAAATATTAAAATCATGTCTGACAAAAAAATATTAAAACCATGCGTGACAAAAAAATATTAAAATCATTTATATATTGGCATTTTCACGTATTTTTTTTTGTAGGAAGTAAGTACCTCCAAGTATCTATATTGGTATCTTCATGTATCATTAATAATATATAAAATGAAAATATCAATTTAAAATTTCAAATCTTAATTAAAGATATTACAATTTTTCATAGTTATGATAGTCTTAAGATCTAATTTCATAAAGATAAACAACATATTTTGTTGTTAAATGGTTAGGATTTTGTCAACAATGATGTAAATGATAACCCTTTTCAAGGATGAAAAATATTAGAATACTAAAAGCATAAAAACCTTAAAAGAGTAGTTCAAAATAGAACAAAAACGCCGCACATATTTTTTTGAGTTAAACATGAATTTTTGAACTCTGTAAAAAAATAGAATTCAACATAAATTAGTTTTATATTAAAAAAAGACTTAGAAAAGAAGTATGCATACTAAATACTTTATAAATTCAAACCATTGTTTTTTTTTTGTTTGTCAACCTTCAAACCATTGTTTATAGTTGATGATTTTTTTATTATTTTATCTGATAAAACGACATATCCCCACTGGTTTGAAAAAGCTTGACATCATGATTTGGATCTGCCATCGTTGGTAGCCATTTTGATATACAAAATTAGATATTTCAAGTAGGATCGGGTACAAAGCTCTTGATCTAACGATTTATAGTGGAGGTCAGCGATTTTATTAATAGGATAAATGCAATTGATACCATATATTTTCATAACAAAATTGTTTTTTTTGTTCCTGTATTTACGATTTTTTGAATTGAAAATGTCTATAATTTAGGTGATACTAATTAATATTGTTTGCACATTTGGTAAGTAGATATATATTTCTAAAGATTTTGAATTTGATCCTAATGACTCATATCCTAAACAATTCAAATATGCTTGATATTTAAATTCGTAACTGTTAAGATTCGGATTATGGAAATTTTGAATGCTAATTATTGTTGTTTACTTGTTTGAATGCTAATTATTGTTATTTACTTGTTTGAATGCTAATTATTTTTGTATGTCGTAAATGTTGTTTACTTGTTTCCCTTTTTGTGCTACTAATTATAGGTCTGTTTGGATACATGTTTACCTTATACAGTTCTTCTATTAATTGTATATGTTTGGCTCTGAGTTATATATATCCTTATTCTGTTTTAAATGGCATTTCATGTAATAATCTCTTAATCTATGTCATGTGTAGTTTGTCACTTTTTCCAAAGTAAACCTAGTATTTATGTACCTATGTGAACAAAAGTCATGGGTCCATTGCAAAATATGTTTCTCAGAAATCATGGCGCGGTGGTTACAGATGAACATGTGATAAAATTCACCTATTGAAAGCTTCAACAGAACATGGTCGAGTTGTTTCCAGTTATTGTTATGGGGCCTAGTCGCCTAGATATTTCATTTAACATATGATATCGACTATTCGACTGGTCCAAGCTGGTCCGCGACTTTGTATATGGTTAGTTACATTTATTAGTTCAACACAATTTTTACATGCTTAATTGAAGCATTAATGTGTCAAGATTCCAATACAAGACAGTCATCTTTGATTCTAACTCCCAGGAGCTTATATTCATGATGCATGGTGAAGATGGAAAGCCTCAAATTGATCCAATTCTGCAGGATACTCAGCCGCTTCTTCACGATTTTGGTGAGGTTAAGTTTCTAAGGAATCTCTTTCTTTTTAGAGTTATGATCGTAATTAAGTTGTTTTATACTGTGTCAAATTGGTTAAAATCCAATGTGGATGCAAATCTTGTATGAACTTTGGTTAATGAAATAGTTGCTGTTGAGATATAAAAAAATAATGCTTAATAGATATTAAAAGCAAAAAATTATATTCCAACTTGCAATATTTTGATAATGATATTTCTGTTTTCTACACCGATGGGAGTTAATTACTTCAGATGTTGGTTGTTCAACAAGGCTTTATTTGAGCGGATGGATGGATACGAACCTTTTTCAATAATGTTTTTTTTTGGCTCTGTTGTTAATTTTACTCTTCTTTCTCATAGTTCTTGAATCGTGATTCATTATTAGAAACATATGGAAACCACACTAACATATCATATTGCATAAAGTGTCACACACCACATCAAATTCAAACACAACAAAATAAACACAATGAAACATGAAACAGATTCCACAGCGATATCAGACTCAAGCACAACAAAATAAACCATCATAGATTCATGAACATAAAAACATAACTTCACCAATCATAGGAACGAGAGATTAGGAATAATAGGTGGGTTCCGTCTCTTGCTCATTAGAGGCATGTGTCTTTCGTTTAAGATAATGCAGCTTACATTCAGGTGGGAGGGCATAGAATATGCCTCGTGAAACCTCGTCTTTTGCGAGGTGTTCTATAGATTCCCAGTAAAGGGGGCTCTTACGAACCATCCTCGGAACTTCCCCCACTCGCTTGACAACAATGGCCATTTTCTCTTCAATCGATGGTTGGTATCGATTGTTTTGATTACTTACATCAGTCACCGCCTTAGATGTAGTTGCCATGTGTGTTAGAAAATCTGTAGGGTTATCAGAAACGAAAGATATATAAGCTTACAGAGCACCAACGTTAAGATCTCACATATGAAATAAAACTTATACAAAGTTTACAAACTTTAATATATACAAGAGACATGTCTATTGCTTTTTTTTTTTTTTTTTTGACGATCAACATGTCTATTGCTTTTATCATACCAAGTTCATATTATATCATACCAAGTTCATATTATATCATATCAAGTTAACGTAAAAGATGTTAAATGTGAGTGAAAAAGATTGATAGATCTACAAATAATTCCAGAGACAGTAGCTTGAATCTCAGACTTTAAGTACCTAAGCTATATTATATATCGAACAGAGTACACAAAATCAAACACAGGTCAACCTATTCGTAAGTTGTCAACGAATAATTCAGCTATAATATGTTAAGATAACATCCTTAATTCCTTATATCCTACAATAATTATAATAACTAACTAAGTCTTTCTAACCAGAGAAACTGAAGAAAAAAAATAATCCAGAGAGAACATGATCGATCACTACAAGAAGACATCATGATCTTTAACAAAAACCTCAGTGAATCAAACTATGTCAATTAAAAAATCATACCAAGGTAGAGAGCAAAGACGAACAGATCTTTGAGCGAAGCAGCGAGAAAGAGTACACAGTGACAGTCCACACACACAAAAAAAAGTGAATGATCCCTTCACCCGAGAAAGTTAAAGCGTTGAGCAGTTTCTTTAATTTTATCGTCCTGACCTGATCCCATCCCACCAACTTTTTTTAAAAAATATTTATTAAGTTATTAAAGCCCAAAATCGTTCCAAAATGGGCTTCAAAGAAATTAATTAAGGGGCTTTATGTACCATTTAACGGCCAATTTATCTAATATTGCAGCCTCATTTTACTTAAGCTAAGTCGGTTAGTAATCTTGGCAGCAAAGCTAACGAATGAGGGCACTTGGACGTTGGAACCACTAAACCAGCTTTACCCGCCTAAGTCGCCGTCTTTTACCAAGTCCACCGAATAAAATTACAATTAAAAGATTAATCAGTTACTAGATGTTGTTTACAAATTGATCTTGTTTTCAATTAATACTTGACTACTTTGTCAGGAAATAATATATACAGGATATCACGAAGAAGAAAACATTATTAGAATTATCACAACAACGTATATGATATCATCTAATTTACATACAAGATACAACCAAACCCAACTTCATAACCACGCAACATCAAGCTGATCAAGCACAACAATAATAAACACACGAACATTACAACATAATTTTATTAATCATAGGTGGGTTCAGGCGTTCAGCCTCTTCCACATTGGAAGCTCTTGTCTTTCGTTTTAGATAATGCAGCTTACATCCATCTGGGACTGGGAGTGCATAGGAGCTGAATAACATTTTTCGTTAAGGGGCTTTGTTTCCTTTTAACGGCCCATTTAGCTCATTTTTACTTAGCTAAGTCGGTTAGTAAACTTGGCGGTAAAGTCAAAGAGTGAGGCACGTGGAACCCACTAACCAGATTCACCCGCCAAAGTCGCCGTCTTTTACCAAGTCCAACAGATAAAAAAGAAAGGAAAAAAAAAACAATGGGCCTTTTAGGTTTAATAATTAATTTGCTGATTAAAAAATCGAAATTATTTATTTCTAAATGAAGGATTAAGGAAAAAAATGAGAGGCTATGAGGTTAGTAGAAATTGTATGGCCTTTTAGGCCCAGACTAAAATAATATCGAGAGGATGCAGTTATTGAGTGAAAGAGTAACGGCTGAGTAAATATGGGTGTATTCAATTATTACTATTTTTTTAATTAATTTAATTCTAAAATAGCCGCCAAATAACTTTTTTTAAGTGACGGTTACTCTTAAATTTGGTACCAAACCAAAAAAAAAAATTATGATTATATATTTTTTTCTGTCCATGCACATATAAATAAATTAGTAGCTCAATTTTCATATCGATAAGCTCAGGATAGCAAATATATTATGAATATATTTTAATTTTTTAAAAAAACCATATAAACATATAAATATATATTTTTAAAAACCATATAAACTGATCTTAATTCTAACTTTTCATTCAGCTCAATTGACACTTTTTTTTTACCATATACACTTCCGGATAAATAAATAACCTCAAATAAATTATTTACAATTTATTTTGGCGACGAATGTTTATTAAAGCTAGAAGTTATAAAAAAAATAAAAAGTGAAAATAAAAAAATAATGTCCTGATAATTAGGAGGTAGTTACAAATAATAAAAAATGTAAAACCCACAGTAACTCCTCCTTTGTCTTCGCTAAAACCCTAACCTCTCTCGCTCCGTCTCTTTCTCTCTCGTATATATGGTGTGAGACAGTTAACGATTGACCCAAACTTACAAGTTAAGTCTACTTAGAACAAAAAAAAAGACACGACAGTAGTATCCTCTAAAATCTATCTCAAGGTCTTTGCTTCTCTCAATTATCCTCTCTTGTCTTTACAATTTGTTTATTTTTTCTAATCTAGTAGCTCATTACTAGTAGTTAAAGCTTAATAATAATGCATTTAAGTACTTCGTAACTCCTCCGGATGCTTAACCTTCTTATTTACCTCTTATTTTACAGGTTTCATCTCCTCAATGTCCATGGATTGCTTAAGCTACTTCTTTAACTACGATCCACCTGTCCAGCTCCAGGATTGCTTTCTTCCCGATATGGATATGATTATCCCTGAATCTGACAGTTTCTTCCTCGAATCTCAACCGCAACTCCAGTTCCATCAGCCATTGTTTCAAGAAGAAGCTCCTTCACAGACCTACTTTGACCCTTTCTGCGACCAGTTTCTTTCTCCCCAAGAAATCTCTCTCCCTGACCCTAAAACCGAAATCTTCAACGAAACACACGACCTTGATTCCTTACTCCCCACGCCAAAACGCCAGAAACTTGTTACCTCGAGCTACCATTGTAACACTCACAATCATTTCCAGAGCCATAACCCGAGTTTCTTCGACCCTTTCGGCGACCTTGATTTCGTTCCAGAAGCTTCTTCCTTCCCGGAGTTTAGAGTTCCAGATTTTTCTTTAGAGTTCAAGGTAGGCCGACGAGCTGAAGACGACACCAAGAAACCGACGCTTTCATCTCAGAGCATCGCGGCTAGAGAGAGGAGAAGAAGAATTGCTGACAAGACTCACGAGCTCGGAAAACTCATACCTGGTGGCCAGAAACTTAATACGGCCGAGATGTTCCAGTCGGCCGCTAAGTATGTTAAGTTCTTGCAGAGTCAAGTTGGAATTCTACAACTGATGCAGACCACGAAGAAGGTAATGACCAACCCCAAAAAAAAAACCTTATAATCCAATTAAAATTACGTTAGAAGTGTTTTCTCACGAGCTGGTTTAATTTGGTGACGCAGGGTAGCTCGAATGTGCAACTGGAAACTCATGTTTTGCTTGAATCGCAAGCAATCCAGGAGAAGCTATCAACAGAAGAAGTGTGTTTGGTTCCGTGTGAAATGGTTCAAGATCTAACAACTCAAGAAACCATTCGGAGAAACCCTAAGATTTCTCGAGAGATCAACAAGCTACTGTCTAAAGATCCGGCTAACTAGTCTTAGTTTCAAGCCTAAAGTTCTCAATGCCTAAATTTGTGTCTGTTCTTGTTAATCTCTGTTTTTAGTTAGTGTTTTGTCTGTTGATGTAGTGGCTAATTATCCTGGTTAATGTCCTTTTAACTGGGAACTAATACTTTGTTTGTAACTTTGTATTAGTCTATGTATTAGCTAGCTATTGTCTGACTTTTTTCTTGTTAAATTAGCTTAATGTATGTCCGCAAGTTGAAACGTTTTAACTTTAAAGTGACGAGAGATCTTTCATCTTTTTGTATTCAGCTTTTACCCATAACAAATTTTCGGGCTTATTATTTCGTGGGTCTTACAAATTTTAGGCCTGAACAATAAACATTGAACAAACCTTCTAGTTCTCCCGATAGAAAAGGGCCGTTGAGTGATTGGTGGCTTGATTTTGGGGATTATCGAATTTAGTATTTACTACTATCATGCATGCCTTTATTTACGGGGGACAAAATTTAACTTTATAAAATCTATGTTTATTTATCTTTTTATGAAGTAGTTTGGTTATAAATTAAATTTAGAAACATCCTTTAACTGAGTTACTTCTATAATAATACTGAGATTGAGTGGTAGGAACTAGGAATCATGGGATCATGAGGGAGATAGTCTGTAGTCCTGCTCTAATGTTGATCTTCGTATCACTTTGATTTTTTGTTTAGTCTTTTACTACGATGATTATTTTTTAACTTTTAATAGAGGAACGTGGGTTTTCTTTGATTTTGGAGTGTTTGGATACAATTTAAGTTTTTTGCTACATCATACTATTAAAAACTACTCTAAAAACTATATATCATCAGGAATTGAATGAGAAAATTGTCACCTCGCTAATAGTAATGCTATGTGTGTCAAAAAATGATTATTTGGTATTGGGAATTTTTTTAAATTTTTAACTTTTTTTTTTCATTCTTGACTTGTGTGTATTTTTAGCTGAGTTTTCACTTAAGCTAGGGGAGAGAATGTTTCTGAAGATCATGCTAGACTAGAGTTGAGAAAAGTCTGCGTTGGGCTATAAATCTGAGAAGAAGATGTTGTCTAAGACACAAATGCGATTTTAATATTTTCTTAGAACTGGACAAGTGGTTGTGTGATATATTTAAACTTTCAAAACACCACATCGTACTTATTATTATAAAAAAAATTATGACCAACACAAAGCCTAATAGATAATTTTTAAATTAACTCAACTGAATATACTTACTGTAGCAATAGCAACACCATATTTTATTGTATACTTAATTATTCATAATTTTAGATTATCTATTTGAAGGGATTACTGATTAGTCTTAAATTTATTAGCAACCCATCATTATCATCTTACTGGCTTATTCTCCTTATTATGATTTAAGGTTACAACGAAGCTAGTCTAAAAAGCTTATCGATGGGACTTACCACTATACTTTATCATGTTATTATTTTCTCGATATATAACCAAAAGTTAATGTCCCATAATTATACCCAAAATAAACATCATAGTAAACACTTTCATTAATCTAAAAGAAGGTGACACCAAATAGTAGCATCCATAAGCCTATTTACCCACCAAAATCTTCGTCCAAATTAATATTGGCCTCTCGTTCTATATGTCCCATCGTGAGAGAATAAAATTAAAAACCATAGAAAAGTAAAAATTATGATAATTAAACGTGTAATATTCGACTGTTCTTTTTGTCTTGCCCCCCTCATCAAATCAAACACTTTCCTTAGAAAATAATTTAAAATAGGTTGTGATGCAACTTTTCTTTCTATCAATCAGAATCCGATGGATTTGACAAAACTTAAGGTCACTATTTCCAGAATGATTTTGATCAAAAGTTGAGATCCCACACACTCTCTTCTATCATCATATAATCTTTATTACCCTACCGGTGATTCTTTTTTTTAATTGTTTAAGTTAATTGAAGAATGTGTTGCACAGTTTTATTTATTTGATCAATTTAGTTTTTAGACACATGCCGCTGTAAAGAAACTACAAATGAATTTAGTCAAAGGCAAATACTAGCCGGGACAGAGAGTTCAAGGTCATGATGGACAAGATTAGAAATCAAGAAAAATCAAGAAACAAAGTAGACAAGTCTATTTCAAATATATGTATAACACAACTTATTTTAGTCAATAAATAATATGATCCAAGTAAAAAAAAAAAAAACAGGTTGTACTAATTAACTACTAAGTGAAGAAGGTTCGTAAACGATGCAGATTTTTTTTTGTAATACAATTTCTCAAATAATTTATACAAACATCATACGAGCTACAATTCAGCCAGAATGAAGGAAGACATATTATATGGGATTCTCATTTAATTCGTCCCGTAAGAAAAGCCATGAAACTAGGGTTTTCTTCCTGCCTTCCAAGATCATCCACATGCATGGAGCATGGTCAAAAAGAGAAATTGTTCTCACTATCATGTAATGTTTTCTTAAATTTATATTCGATTATGAGCTAGTTTTTTAATTTTAGTTTTTGGAGATTATTATTCAAACATCTCCTTCCCCAAAACATTTGTTTAAAGGAAAAATATCAGAAGGCAACATCTTCACAACTGAGAAATTAAATTATAATTTATCGGTGAGTCTGAGTCATGCTACTAAAACTGTGGATGGACATCTTCGCTTTGTGTCCCATCCACCAATATTCCTTAACCCCACTTCTCTTGCTCTATCCCAGTACCAGTTTAGCACGCACAAGCACAAATTTATATATACACACGTATCACCTATGTGTATATCTATGTCGTTCCATACATTCCTATTAATTATTTGATTTAGACTAAACTGGATAAATTAATGACCCAAGGAATTACATTACCTGTCTTAACTCTTAACAAGAGCCATATAAGCTCTGGCCACCTCTTGAATTTGAGTTCATTGTATTGTTAGAAATATCTTGTACCAAAAAGCAGTTTTCAAAATTCCAATTGGAATCTCAATTATATCAATTTATTGTGAAATGTGAATGCTTATATGACAACAATATTTGGTCTTTTTTTTTGTAAGCACTGAAAATTAGTTTGGACTCTACTCTGAGATCTTTGGATTATAGGAAAAAGGAAAAAAAAAGGTTTTGCTCGTTAAATTTTATAAACAGTCTTTGAAAAAAAAATTAAAACACATAGGCTCGCAAAAATACAATGGAGTTTTAGTGAACTAGATGGATCTCATCTAAAAAAATAAATTGTAAATGACTTGATTTCTGGCTACTCGGCGACCGTGGTATGCGCTAGGACTAATACGTCATTTAGTACAATCGTATCACAAGAATAATACTCCCTCCGTTTCAAAATATAGGATGTTTTAAGCAAAGCACGCATATTAAGAAGGCTTTACTTTTAATAAGTTCAACCAATCAGAAACAATACTGCATAATATAAAATACTAAACTAATCTAAAAGTTGCATTGAAATTTGAAAGAATCCTATATTATGAAACAAAAAATTTCTCCAAAACATCTTATATTTTGAAACGGAGGGAGTATAATTCTATGTATACATAATTAGAATATTTATAAGGACCTTGAGGAGTCGTCGTCATCAAAGAAATCGCTAAAAACGTCGGGAATGGTCGTTGTGTTATCCATGTTGCCTCCGCCGCTACTGTGATTTAGCAACATATCCAAAGAGTCTCCCTCAAGCTCGTCAAGATCTGCGAAGAAATCCTCCGGCTGATGTTGAAACGCGGGCAACAACTCCGGTCTATACGTATCTTCAACGTCATTATCGAATTCCATACTGTCATGGCGCTCCTCCACCTTCTCCTCTTTAACCGCCTCGGCCGCATAAGGAGGAGGAGTGGAAGAGGAAGGCAAGTGGGACTTATTGTGTTCGTCTTTGTTAATATTGTTTTGGGAGAATCTAGATGAGGGAGACGTAGTTGTGGCTACCGTTGCGGTTGTGGATTTGGAAGAAAGGTTTGATGAGGAGGAGGAAGAGGAACGAGTGGAGCCGGCGAGAGCATTGCGTTGAGTGGGCCATGGATGGTTATGTTCAGAGGTGTAAGTAATGACTAACATGTTTGGATCAGTGCGGCTACGTTCGACTTGTTTCCTAGCTGAACAACCTTTTGAGCTGCTACATCTGTAGTAACCCCTGAGAAACAAAGAATTTATCCTTCAAATAACCATCACAGACTTTTTTTTTTTTTTGTATCTATATATAGTTCTATACCATTTCAGATTTATTATTAGAAATAATAATCATCAATTAATCTGAATGATATCCTAGCTTTTCTGATGGAATCTATACTATGATTATAACTTATAAGATAAGTGTGCATCAAATGTCCCAATAAGGAATTTAATAGGCTTAATGTGCGCCGTAGAAAATTGAACGAACTTTATACTTTTATAGTTCCATTCTAATGATTGCACCTGCAATATTCTTTGTGAAAGGAGATGCAAAGCTGCAAATTCTACTTACATGTGAATTCTTTTTCAGTGGTTAATCAACAAAAAAAGTATTCCTTTTCTTACGAAACTTGGGTCGAAATAATAGGACACAATGGAACCAACCGACATATACATTTTTGTATTAAAATTTAAAAATAGTGATTTTTTCAGGTTGTTACAAAAACTTTCCTATTGAAAGAACATACTTATATATATTCGTAATATGTATAGTCAGTATAGACGATCGCGAACATAGGGTTATTATAACTATAGAAATGCATGAATATATATATGTATATAGATGTGTGTGTGATGTATTACCTTGGATAAGGAGAACCTTTGATGGGTTTTTGACCGTACTTTCGCCAAGCCCATAGATCAGACGGAACAACTTCTCCACTGGACCGGCTGTTCATCGCCGCTGGAGCTGGTATGCACACCACTTTCTTTGTCTGGCTCTTCCTGCATCCATTTTGAAGACCCATGTAAGTATTACGTCGTAGCTTTTAAAGCTAATTTTGTTATCTATGTTAGTGTGGGTCATGATGAGTTCGGTTTGAGATATGATGGGCATGGTACGTAGTAAATGATCGTTGTTTGGTTACGATGTTTACACTTCATATATGTATCCTGCGCATACTCTTTTCAGTTTGAAGTCTAAATCTCAATTCAATCAAAATCATCTAAAAGTAAAATGAACATTTATATATATATTTAACATTTACACCTAAAAAAAACAAGGAAATAAGATCGTACTCAAACAAAAGCAAACAGAATTAAAAATTGAAAAACGAAGAAATACAGCATGTAAGATTCGGAAATTTTACACGAAGGGTTGCAAATACATACACAAAACGAAACCCTAGTTTCAATATGTCTTATGTTAGTCATCAAAAAAAAAATATGTCTTATGTTTCATGAAAATAAAAATAGATTAATATGTAAACGTTGAGAATTGGTTTTAATAACAAATTGCGTTTCATTACAACTAATTTTCTTGACACACTAATTATAGCATATATACCATATAGTTTTTTTCCAAAGGATGTAACCTTGGTGAGTAGCCTAAATGGTTGTCATTCGTTATACGTACTACATTAATATAAAATCTCCAAAGGAAAAAAAAATCAAATATAGTCAATCACATGGTGTTATTATATATTTATCACGACTCTATAACATTAATGATCTCGTTTAATTAAGAAGGGGAAAATGATAAATAAATCATATAGATCGAATTTTAATCAACTAACCTTCTCTTTATGCCAAGATTCTGAGGGGAAGAGGAGATCTGATGAATCTGTGAGGATGATGACATGTTGTTACTATTATCGACTAGTACACAGTTTCTTGGACTATTAGTGGTATCAACGCTGATCATCCCCCACGGCGAAGTTGGGGCGTTGGAGACGGCTATGGCCGGTGAATTACACGTGGATGCATCTGTAATGATATTGCTTTGCGAGATCCGGATTCTTGGGAAGACACTGCATTGACTGTTAAGTTGGTCATCCTCAAAACCCTTTGGCAAGATTGCAAAGTTGTTGTTGCTTTCGTTATCTCCGGCACCGGATAAGAAACCGGAGTTGGCCGCGAGGTGGAAGAGAGGATCCGTCATGCTTACGAACGGGTCGCCAAAGGGATTTGTGAGACAGCTGACAGAAGCAGCGGCGGTGGGGAAATCTACGTGAAGATCTGACGTTGGCGGGGGAGACATGCTGCTCGGAGTTGGACCTTCCGGTGGCTCTGGAGATGACACGTGTCCTGAACCAATTCCTCGTACGACGTCTGTTAGGTCTCCTTGGAAGTTGTCCATGTTTAGTAACTCAAAGACGCTGCACATAATATGTATGTATGATGCGTGTGTGTGTTTATGTATATATAGGTATATATATACACAGAAAAAGAATTAGAAATCCCAAAACCTAAAGAAAAAAGTAATTAGGAAAAATGATTTAGAATCAGGTACATATATAAGATGATTATAATTCAGAATTCTCGATCGAGTTTTTGTGGTATATATCGGAAAAGAGTGATGATCAGTGATGTTGGATTATTTTCTTGGGGCAAAAAGAAGACGATGAAGAACAAAAAAATGGTTGATGAAACGAGAAAGGGACGCTGACTTTTCAGAATGAGAATATCTTCGACAACTTTTTCATGTTAAGAGAGAGAGAGAGGGGAGATCAGATTATGTAGTCTTTTATATATATAAAATGAACTAATTCATGACATTTGATTTAAGTATATATCTTTAGGAGGTGAAGTGATAATAATTTTAAAATGTATACAAAAATTTCAGGATCGAGACATATACGGCCAAGTCTTGTAGTACTTTTTTTCGTAAAACTATATTAGTAAAATATTACTAGTATCATATAATGTGAAAGGGCATAATGAGATGCTGCACTTGAGAGAAAAAAACAAGTGACTGGGAAGTAAAGAGATCGGCAAATAGCCGCATTTCTCGGAGTACGTTTCATTTTCATCCAATATGATCGGCCCACGTAGATATTCTGAAATTCATTTTCCTGTTGTCTTGAGTACCAAAAAATTTGTTTGTCTGTATGTATTGTATCAGTTTATTCTTATAAAAATGAATGATATGGGACTTACTTATATGTATTTTTATTTTATTTTTCTTTCTCCAACCATCTATGATATAGACTGTTTTTGTTTTGGACAAAATATGATAGACTCTGATATGTTATGTGATCGTTTATATATAATTGATTTCATCTGCTAATTTATGGTCCAGTTATATACATAACAAAACAAGTTATATTCGTTACTGTTATATATTGAATTTTGTCCTTGTTCAAGTCAACGGTGGTTGACTTGTTATTTAGCAGGTCATTTCGTGATTTACAGTAACAACAACAAAAGAAAGAGCATAAAGCAGTTTTAGTTCTTATAAAACTAAAAAAGGAGTTGCAATTTTAGTGACTATTATATGCCCTGCACCCTAACTAAATTCATTTTTTTAATCAAAATTTCAGAGGATGATGGGCTAATAACTAATCAAGAAGAAATCATTAGCTTGCATATAATTACACAGGGAAAGACGAAAGATATGACGAGGAATTCGTTTCCTGTCAGAATCGTATATGACAAAAAGAATTCTTATAATAACTTATAATTAGTACAATTTTAACAAGTGTTAATATATATAAAGAAATGATCTTGTTTTGTTTTGTTTGTGAATATAACACTTTTCCAAACTCGTCCTCTTCGCACTGTTTAGGCATATAATTAAACGATCTCATCAAACAAAATACATAGAATTGTTTTACATTATAAAAGACATTTGATTTTGATGTAATGTAAGTGGCCAAGACTGGCAAAATAACGACTCTTCGTAAAATACGAACAAATATTCTATAATTTATAATTAATCCAATTTCCAAATCTGAGTTGGTTTCTTTGAAAAAGAAAAACAATTCTCAGTTGGCTTATGGATGTAGATTGATTTAAGATTGGTGCCAACTAATTATACGTTTGCAGTTATCTCATTCTAGATTTGCCATATTGTCGCCAACTATATATTTCTTTACTACTTACTATTTTTATTGTTTAGATATTCTTTTTTGGACAAACACTTGTTTTCATTTATTCAAAGAAAGCCAAGTACAGAGGTAGCAAAGGATTCAAAGATCCATTGTTTAGATACTATTTACACCAAATTTCTTGAAAACATATATATATCTATGTATGGTGCCGACTAAATAAACTCGAGAATGAAAGTTGTATCATGGGTAATAAATTCCTCACATGGTATTAGCATGTGTTTTTATGCATGTTGGACTTTAATTAATCTGTTTGTATATTTATAATCTCATTCACAATTATTATTGATATTAGTACCCGCACTATATAAAAGATTATAACTCACCTAGACACCTACTTGGTTAGTATTTTTTTGTTAACTAGCTAGCTGGTTAACAACAAACATTTTTGGGTGTTGATTAAATTAAATACAAGAGTTTCCGAAGTAGCTTATAGCTGCTAGAATATTATTGGTCAAATTAAAATAATCCTTTCTTAACGGCTTGAGATATAATAAGGTTATCATTTGTGCAAATAAATATAATATGTGCTAATCCTACACATTAAATATATAACTCCCTCTTGATCAAAACATGTAAATGTGTAATGTACTAGTCTATTATTGTACTCGTTGTGTTCTTACCAAATTCAGATCTATATATCACAGTGATACTGCCAAAACCAAATCATATGGTCTATATGTTGTTAAAAATAAATTATAACTTTTTCCATTCATTCTAATAAAAAGAATGATGAATGAAATGTTTCATATTGTATATTCTTTTTAGAAAAAAATATATAAATCTTTCTCACTCGTTACTTTTTGTCACAGTATATAACTACCGAGAACAATTGTAACATAAAATAACCACACCGGTCGTCATGTAAGATGCTTCATAGAAAATAATTTTTACCTGTTCTAAAGAGGATATGAACCCCCGCAAAAACAATTAAAATTCCATTTCTTTATAAAAAAAAATCACAAACACTATCAAAATACCCTAGTTTTGGAATGTAAAAAAAAAAAATGGTCGGCTTCATGACAGACACTTAGATCCACGTTCGTACATTACAACCTCATCACTACTATCTTTTATCCCATATTATTTCTCATTTTTGTTTTCCTTTTATTTTAGTTACATTATCAAATTTATATATCGATTCAATTTGCTTATATAAAACAGTTACAAAATCGACCTATTGATATACATATATACACATATTCATGAATTTCGACAGATTTCACTTTCGTTGGAAATTTTGGAGTTGGATCAAGTTTATAAGTGTGGACTAAAGTTGAAGCTGTCTTCAACTGCACCAACTTGTTGTTAAAAAAAAAACCGCACAATATATACCACTGCTTCAATTTGTGATCCATTCCATTCGGATGCAAATAATGATTCATACCCACACAAAAAAAACAAGATTAAAGTGTTTTAAAGAAAAAATTTAGACATATTTTTTTCTATTTGAAATTGATTCCTTTATATATAGTCTCTGTGTTTTTATTTTTCTGTTAAACATTTTGAACAAAATGGAAGTTAAATATATCTTTGTTCAACGTTAAATTATACGTGTAGACTGTAGTTCTCACTTCCCTGCCCTAATCGTTTCTTTAGATATATTATCAAATGAGATAGAGAAAAGAAAAATTAAAAAAAAAACAAGCACGACCCATATGATATGAAGCAGGCCTCGTCTCTAATGGCACACATATTCATTTTTATATGAAACGACATGGACTTATGCATTGTTTATATCACAATAATCAGACCAGACGGTGCAAAAGGGAAAAATAAGTCATGCCTCCCTCGTTCTACGGTGACGCATGTTGATGAACGGATTCAATAATGATAATAGTAATAATATCTATTATCCAATACCAATACTAGTGTATATAAAAACAAATTAAGTTTTTTTTTTCAAAGAAAGATAAACATATAATTTGATTGGTAACCACGAAACATGTGTTTTAGATTAGAAACGTATGTTTAAATACAATCAATATACTGTATTAAACAAGCACTTGAAACATATATGTACATATGGCACCGGCCGGATTGGCAGAAAACGTCATGAGTAGGTCTTTGGATTAGGGATTTCAAATCGCAAACCAGTATCTATATATATAAAGTTCCCTTTTCTCATTCTTGGTGCTGCCACGTCAGCTACTTCTTCTGCTTAGTGAGGCCAAATTTTATAAACTATCCACTAACCATTTTCTATTGTTTTTGGGCCAAATTTCTTTTGAAGCCCCTAATTATTTGAGACTCCTAAAGCCACTCTATGACACGTCAGTTTGATTTTAGGTTGCTTTCTATGACTATATATATATATATATGTAGGATTTCGAGAGAGGTTCGACCTCACCTCCTTCTTCACATTTTAAAACGAAACGTCCCTTCTTCTACTTCCAATTCTTCTACTTCCAATCGCTTCACATCCTATCTGAGGGTTTCACCCTTTCTTATTTCATTGTTTTCTCGGGGTATGTGCAAGTTCCAGAGATGAAACTGGTCTCATGGACGTTAATTAGGATTAGGGCTTAAACGTTTCAAATCCTGGTGATAATGACATATTGTTCGGGGTGATAATGACATATTGTTTCAGTGTAACCAAACAACCATACTGTCTATTCGTTTCGTGATTAGTATATTAACCAGATTTTGCCAGTAGATATGTTACAGTTACCATCTCATTACTAAATATAAAAATTCCACTTCTCGCACTGTCAATTTTGTTTTATCATTTACTTTCGAACTTAACTGATCCAGATGTGTAACCAAACCAAAGCCTTGAGGGGAACCACGTCCACGGCCAATCTCACCATTTGAGGAATCGATGGTTTGAATCCAAACTAGAAATACCAAAACAACACAAAGGCTTATCACTTGGCAAGAAAACTCCACTAAGAACCAAGATATGTCTGTCTTCCCTTTCAGGATTTTGAAAAACCTCAATCACAATAAAATATGTGATTGATATAGATTTTATATTATTAATCAATAATCTCATATATAATCTCTATATATGGTTATGAATACTATATTTACTAATAATAAACTAGAACTCACAATCTTCTACTACTTTTACTACCATTTAGAATCAAGACTCTAATAATCTCTAAAGCTATCATCTACTAGGTGAAGGAGTCCTTGAAGAGTAAATTATCACAAGAAAATGCAGAAAGGTCAGTATGCAGAAACCAAGGGGGACGATGCATAGCCATTGCGATGAAGCTTCTGCCATCTCCATGCCGTCTCCAAACTCTCATGAAGATTTGTATGCTTGGCTGTCCAATTCAGCTCTTCTCTGATCTTGCTTGGATCACTGTAAACCTCTGCGTAATCTCCTGCCCGTCTTTCTAAGTAATCGACTTTTATATCAACCCCTGTCGCCTTTTTACACGCTTCCACAAACTCCTTCACTGAGCTACCTGCTTGCACAACAATAATATCACATTGTCTACAAATTTATTCACTTCACTTCCCAAACTTTTTTGCCTACAATCTGACTTTTTTATACCTTTCCCAGTACCAACATTAAAGATCCCAACTTTGCGGGGTTTGGCCTTTTCAAGAGCTTTTACATGGGCATCAACCAAGTCCGTGACATCGATGTAATCACGTACGCAAGTCCCATCCACAGTCTTGTAGTCTGTTCCTTTAATCTGCAGATAAAAACCAAATAAACATCAACACAGATCTTTTGTAATGATGAAACATAACCAAGAGTGAGATAATCACCTGCAGCCCGGGAATGATGCCTCGTGCAGCATCAAAGCAAGCACCAGAGATACGTCCATGCTCTCTGAGTTCAGGTCTTGGAGCTTCACCCAGTCTTCCTTCAGGATCAGACCCAATCACATTGAAATATCTGAAAAACAACTCAAACTTCAGGGGAAGAGAAAACAACACACAGAGCCCTAACACACACACATAACAAAAAGAATCAACTAACAAACCTCAGGATCATAACGGCCATATTGGAATTTTTGGAAAAATCCAAGATGATATCTTCTGCCATCTTCTTAGCCTTTCCATAAGGATTGATTGGGACCTGAGGAGTTTCCTCTGTTATTGGCATCTTCTCAGGCTCTCCATACGTAGCACATGTGCTTGAATATATCAAAGTCTTCACACCGTGAGCAGCCATCGTCTCTAAAACTACCAACGTGTTCGATGTGATATTGTGATAATACCTGCAAATGACATTAACATCAAGCTACTATATACATATATGATTCACAACAAATTTGACAGTGAAGGTCAAATCTTTCTTGAGAAGGATCAAGCTCACTTGAGAGGAAACTCTGTGCTTTCTCCAACATAAGCAACAGCGGCGAAATGCATCACAGCGTCAAATGCATTTTCAGAAAATATTTTGTTAACCTGAAAACATTTCTTATTTAGACAACACACAAAAAAAAGTTTGCCAGTTGTTTTATTGGTCTTATAAGTAGAACTATTGTATAATGAAGGATCATACCGCATTTGCATCTCCAAGATCAGCATAAATGAATTGAAGCCTTCCAGGTTCTGGAAACAGTTGTTGCAAAATCTTGACAGCAGCGAGGTTTCCTCGAGAGAGATTGTCCTGCCAAAAACATAAAAAAATTTACTCTTTTACTTGGATACAACAACGAGAAGCATGCATGAAGTTATGTAATGTTAGGCAATGAAGATGTATACCACAATGGTGACTCGGTAAGAATCCTTTAAAAGGCGTAAAGCTGCATGTGACCCGATATATCCTGCACCACCAGTGACTAGAACATGGGTAACTCCTGGTTCATGTTGAGAGAACTGAAAGATAAAGAAAACATCATAACAACCACTCAAAACATTATTACTTCAAAATTGAGAAGGTGTATCAATAACATTGTAGGAAGTAATACCACGCTTGGGGTGTTGAAGGTTGGGGATTGCTTGAGCAAGAGAATGCACATTGCTGTAAGTGTCATGGCCATCAGAATCTTCCCCATGTAATTGTTGTTCTTTTTTGGGTCTGCAAAATCCAATCCTACACTCCAAACATCACCAACACGTGTGAACTTTGAATCCAAATTAGAAGCACAAAAAAAAAAAAAAAAGCTTTTGACATTGAACTGGAGCTAGCAAACTCCAAAGAATCTGGAACCTCTGTACCAACTTACCAACCACTGATGTCAACTACTTATAGGTCATGTTCGTTTCTTCACTCAGATGAATCATCTAAGTGAAGATGAAAAATGATGTTTGTTTATGCCAAATTAACAGAGCATTTGAATGAATTAGTTAGATGGTTTTCATTAAACTCATCCAAAAAATTTAAAAATTTTGGCTGGGTCTAATCGGATCATTCGACTGCACATGATTCAGCTAAAAAAACAAATTGTCTAATATACCCTTGCTTACTTTAGATAATTACATACCCTTCTACTTTAGATAATCACCTCTCTCTCATTCCTCGACACTGGTTCACTCCTCTCTCATAGCCGGTGAATCGCCGCCGGTGAATCGCCGGAGTTCAGGTTCGTTCTCTCTCTCTTGCGCTCTCTCTCTCTCTCTCTCTCTCTCTCTCTCTCTCTCTCTCTCCGTATCTATTTGTGTTTTGTCTCATGGGTTTTTTTCACTCCAGTCTAGCCGCTCCTCTTTGATCTTCTTCATCGGAGATCTCTCGCCGGAGTTCAGGTTTAGCTCCTCTCTCTCGCGATCTCTCCTTATCTATTTGTCTCTCATGCGCGCTCTCTCTCTCTCTGTGTATCTATTTGTGTCCTTGTCTCATGGGTTTTTCTCACTCCAGTCTAGCCGCTCCTCTTTAATCTTCTTCTTCACGGATCTCTCGCCGGAGTTCAGGTTTAGCTCCTCTCTCGTGATCTCTACTTATCTCTCGTTACTTGTGATTCGATTTTTACTTTAATCATTGAAATCTCGAAGTGGGTTTCAGGTGTTACGGATTGAAATAGCTGCAGCTACCGTATGAGAGGTAAGATATATCTCTGATTCATGATTTTTATGTGTATCAATGGAGATGTGTGTGATGGCTTGGTTTGATTTCTCTCTACAGCTTCACTGGTTAAGCTGATTTCTTTCTCAGATTTTTTCTTATTTGACATAACATGTTTTAAATTTCATTAAAAAAATTGTATTTCATGAAAATGAAAATTTATATTATTTATATTGAGAATTTTAGAGTTTTTGTTTGGTTTTGAATGAAAATATATGAATATATATTTTAGATCAATATTTAAAATTAATATGGTTAAAATTAAGATTAAAAAATTGTTAGATCAAAACATGGGTATTTTAGTCATTATTCTAATCAAATCCATTTAGATGAGAATGTAAATAAAGCAAACAAACACATCTCCATTAAGATGAATCATTCAAATGAACTTTTTTTATTTTTGTTTGTTGAGTCATTTGACATTCAAATGACTCATTTGGATGAAGCTTTTGAATGGATCATTTGAATGAATCACACAAATGGTGAAACAAACAGGACCATAGACAAGAAGGCCAAAAAAGATGTGAAAAATCAGAGTTCTATTGTAGATGTGTACCTTCAAAAGACATAGATCTGTTTTGCCTCCCGATTCTTGCTCTGCCAAGATTCAGCATTTTGATTCTTAAAGTTTTCAGCCTAGTTCAGTTTCAGCTGCAAGAGATTAAACAACTCCAATGCTTAAAAACTCACATCTACAAAAACCTCAGTACTCTGCTAAATTATTTGTCTTTTAAAAACTTTGGGAATACAAAGTAACTCCAAAATGTGTTGGTAGGCCTTTCAGAAAAATGAAAATGCAGAATAATTAGATGTATATAAAAAACTACTACTACGTTACATATGCATATAATCACACCGACACAGAATTTCACAAAAAAAGGCCAACATTGTAGCCTGAAGATCAGTAAACACAGAAAAAAGCTCTAGAAAGCAAAAAAAAGTTGTAGAGACTGGACTTGACCAAGAAGCAGAAACGGAAGAACAAGAAAGCTTAAATGGTTAATTACAACGAAAACGACATTAATATCAAAATCAGAGCGAGAGAGAGACGAACCTGACAGAGGAATGATAAAGACTCAAAATTTACTCGTGGGTTGATCTTCAATAGTAAGAACTAAGAAAGATTCGATCTCAAATTCTAAGCAGAGACGGAGAGGAAAAACGTATAAATAAGGAAAGCAAATAGAGCGGTCTTGACGGTGAAAGACTGAGAGAGAGAGAAGAGCTATAAAGTTTGTAAGTAAATGATAAATTTATTAATGAGGTGTTGTTTTGTTTATATAAAAAGAAGCAGCGAATGAGATTGCAACAGACGTTATAAGGGACGCGGTGATTTGGAACGAGGAAGCCCCAGCAGCTGACGAACTCTCCGCTGACATGTCGGTAAAAAAGTCTCTACGTGTCTTTCACTTCATGGCCAAAACTTTACGACCTCTTGACCACAAAGAAAAACCATTATTGTGTACCACATATTTATCGAAATTGTTACTATAATGATATGAAAAAAACATATTGGTAGTTGATACTTGATAGAGTGTATCTTTGCATGTGAAGTACTTTTATTCAATTAAATGATTTGTCGTATAAATTGAAATTTTACTTTGATTGACCTTTTAATGTGGAAAATAAATTGACTAGAGTAAACCACGTTGACTTCATTGCATTTAGACAAGTTTGCAGGTAGAGCACATCTTGAACAAGCAAAGCAAAGCAACCGACAGTACCCATGCACATTGACTTCATTAGATCTCGAGACCATATATTCCTCCCTCTATATATTTCTAATTTCTTTATCATATACATCTACATGACTACATTCAATTCATTGATTAAACTACATTTCATATTTAAAAATTGAATTGTACTAGCAAGTTGAAAAAAAAAACCACATAAGTCGAAAGAAAAGTGAACAACCATATTTGTGTTCTATTCAAAATGTGATATAAAACGTAAAATAAAAATAAAATGTGATAACAATAAATTCTTTATGAAACTGCAAATTTAAACTTAAAAATAAAAACTATCAAGTCTGTTATGGAGCAGGCCTAACGGGCCTGTGGGGCCTTTTAAAACATCTATGACTTTTTTTTGTTCGAAACTAAAAATGGATGGAAATTTGAAATTGAAAAATTCACGTACCAATCTGTAAAAACAATAAAAGTATTGCAACAAAACGAAAAAATCTAAAACATCCTATAGATGGTTTTGGGTGTCTCTCTGGTTCGCCAGAAAAATTATGACCGCAGACTGAAAAATAAAATAAAAAAATGGCGGCATCATCATCTCATCTCTTCTTCGCACTCCCTTCGTCGCGTCTCCATACACCTTCTCCAGCTGCACCAAACCGGAACCGAGTCCGTGTCCTTGCAAAATCATGCCCGGAGAATCAAAGCTTCGATTCAAACGATTCAGATTCTTCCTCGGAGACTTCCGACAAAACGCAGGTTAATAACTTAACTTGGCCTTTCTTCGTGCAATACTAATTTGTATCAGCTGCATAAATGTTTCAATTGATTGTTTCGACTCTGCTATTGTTTTGATTTGCTCACGTTCTCTAGTTGCTATTGTGTTAAGAAAGTAAAAAAAATTAAAGTCTTAGTCTTTTGTTCTGCTACAAGCCTACAAATTGATACATCAATACTAGTGTGTCTTTGTTACTGTTTACTGTAAATTTGGAGCTGAGGTAGTTTTAGTTGTGTATGGAAGCTTGACTTGGCTTGTGATCCTGGCTGCAGCAGGGGGATCAGAAATCGGTGTCACGGAGACAGTGGATGACGGCATGTGTGTGCGGATCCGCAGCTTTAATTAGCAATGCTTATACCTTTGTCTCTGTGGAAAGTGCAGCTGCTTTAGACAAGAAACCAGGAGGTTCATGCCGTAACTGTCAGGGCAGTGGTGCTGTTCTTTGTGAGTCTCACTCTTCTTTCTTTTGTTTTCGTGTTGTATTGATATAAGACCACAATATCAAAGTGAAACTAAACATATTGAGCACCTTGCTATGTTAAAGGTCACAATGATTCTGTATTTGAGCTTTAGTACTGATGCCATGCTCATATGGTTATAATTGTATTTTCTTATGATATAGGTGATATGTGTGGTGGTACAGGAAAATGGAAAGCTCTCAACCGAAAACGTGCCAAAGATGTATATGAGTTTACGGAATGTCCAAATTGTTACGGTTTGTGTCTCTTTCCTACTATTTCTTTAGTTTGGTGATGCTTGGGATAATGGATTTCCCTGATTAATTTGGTGGCTCCTATTGCAAAACAGGTCGAGGAAAGCTTGTTTGCCCGGTCTGTTTAGGTACAGGTTTACCAAACAACAAAGGTCTTCTTAGAAGGCCTGGTGCTCGCGAGCTACTCCAAAAGATGTACAACGGTCGGCTCCTTCCTGATTCATGAGCAGGTAGGTATAGGTCCATTTAATTATTACTTTCACATGGAGATTATTGTTTTGGCTACGAATGAAAAGATTGGTCAGGACATACTAGCATAAACCACTATAGTTTTTCCTGTTTCTGATCCTTCCATCTCTTGGACTTCTCACAGATTGTGTTACTGCAAATCTTGCTTTTAAGCACAGAGTCAATAGACATGATTACAGCAGCGGAAAAAAACTTACACATTGAGGAAGCATGGAAAGTATAGAAGAATTTGAACAATTCAACATGTTTTTGTAATGTGATAAGTTTGAAGGTGATGATCTCTTCTCTCTTATCTCTTCTCAATTCCCCAATACAAACTATGAACCCTAAATGATAAGATTGGAGTTACAGTTCTCCTCTCTTATCACCTTGAACAGAGCACGCAAGCTCTCTAACAAACTCTCAACTTCAATGATCACGCAGGATGATCTATATTTTTCCTCTCTAGCTCTATTTATACTCTATCCTCTCTTTACTCTTAACATGTGCCTCTCACATGTGCTCTCTTATCATAATGTTGCTAGGTTTATGTTGTAAATGCGATAAACCTTAATATTTCCTTCTTCCGCAGACCTAGTCACCAACATGAACCATAAACGAGTCCCTGAGCTGAATCCTTAGGTGTGAGCCGAAGAAAACTGTGAGTGTAATTAAGTGTATGAGCATGATAAGGTCTCATGGCCTTACTACTTCTTCCGTCCTTTTTTAGCCTCATGGCCCTCACCAATATATCACGCACACTTAATAATGGATTTAGGCATTTGTCTATGGACCTCTAAATCTACACACATCTCAATCACAAAACAATGCCTTTGACACACTTCAAAATTTGTAGAACCATATCTATTTCTTACACATACACATCATTCCATATCCAAAGTCAAGTTGGACTTAACAGGAAACAAACCAATGTTTTTTTAAAAAAAAAAAGAACACAAACCAATTTCGCTAGGGTTTGGTAAGCAATTAAGCATACAAACGTACAAAACAATAAATATGATAGTGAAATGTGAATGTTAAGAAGAATATGTAAATACATGTAAAAATACAACTGGTTTCGATATAATTAGACTAATTCAATGAGCTCTAACCAAGCTGCATGAGAGACACATGTTCATGTGCATGCCTCTATATTTATTATTAGTCAATTTTTCATGTTTCTCCTTCTGTTTTCAACCAATTTTCATGTCAAGCGTATTTTTATTTTTATTGGGAAAGTATGCATGCAACAGCCAACATGCGATACACATGCATTTGTAATTGTTAAATCAGTCCACATATTTTCGAATTCGGTACATTCGATGTTTTACAAATATTGGCACCAACTAATAGCATTTGTAGGTAAAATATATTTACATTTTGAAAAAAAAAAAAAAAATCGTAAACTTGTTTGAAAAAAAAAAAACAATTAATGGAAAAATAGGCCTATATATATACTCACACTAAACATCTGCTATTACAACACACAAAGTCACAAATGGCTTCTTCAGTCACCGCTATAGCCCTAACCCTAATCATGATCTTCAACCTCACGCCAAAAGCAACCGTTGCTCGTCGTCTCAGCGATCAGAAGCCGAGTGATGAAATGGTAGCCACCACCACCGACGAAGCGAACAACCTGCCGTTTCCACCCGGGTTGCCATTCAGCGGCGTTCCTCCGTTACCGTCACTTTTTCCGCCGTTTGTTCCTTCTCCGTTCCCTGGAAACATCCCACGTTTACCGTTTCCGTTTCCGATGCCGTCATCACCTCCGGCGCCATCTATACCTGGCTTCCCTGGCTTTAGTTTCCCTCCCCTGCCGTTCCTCACGCCTCCACCTTCGTGAACGTATAGGTTAATTAACGCCGTTGTTATAATAAATAACAATCTCGTTTGGAATAAACTCATGGTAATATCGAAAAGGATCATGTGTACTCGATGATAGTAGTATAAAATATGAGTATTTTTATGAAAAAATTAGTTAAGATATAGAGTATGTGTCGTGTCTGTATCCCAATGTTGATCTAATTAATGAATAAAGACTTCGGTTTGATCAGTTTTAGCCCTGAATTAAGATCTTGGTTTAAATCGGAGATTTGGTTTGTCCGGTTATCTTTTACAATTGAACCAGAAAAAAACGAATTGGTACGGCCGGTCGCTACTTAGACGTTGTTACGTTGAACAACAAAAGTTACAATATTGCAGTCAGAGCCTTAGATGAGAGAGAGAATATAATGCAAGGATTCGATGAAGAAAAGTCTAAGGCAAGGAAAAATTTGAGAGAAAGAAACATTTCAATGTTGTTGTGATCATAATCGATAACCTTCCCAGGTGGAAGAAACGATAGTTAAAATACAACTCAATCCTAAAACAAGAAATTAGGTCCATAAAAGGCTGTATCATTAGGTAACAAGGCTGTATCTTAAAACAATAAATTAGGTCCATAAAAGGTAAAGGCCCACTTGAGCCCATTATTCAATATCTTAATCATAATAAGTTCATAAACACTCTCTCTTCTTCCTGACGAATATTCTTCAAGTTCGGTTCAAATCGAACTCAAAAGGTCTTCCTTCGATGGATGCCATGGCATCTGCCATCGCACCTTCATTCGTTTCCAACGAATCCTTCTCATTCTTATGGTTCCAATACTCCTCTAGGCGATGGTTCGGGTCAAGAGCCTCAGTGGCCTGGAGAGATGAAGATGATAAACTTGTGTTAGAGAGAGACCAGGTACCAAACAAAAGACCCTAAGTCGATTCGATTAGTTAAAAATTTACCTGAATTACAAACTTAGAGCGGAAACCGAACATTAGTAGCCCGTCGATGTTTTCCAATGTTTGAACATTTTGTCCTTGGCTGCTGCGTTCAGTTCTCTCTTTGTTAACCCTCCTCAACACCATTTCCCAGCATTTCTGAGCTGAGAGATTACAGAAGGTATCTTCTTGAGATCCTTCCAAAGTAACCTGAAACGTTATTAACCAACAACAATATAACGTAATGTAAAGCAAATTCCAATCCTAACACAAACCAATAAGAATTGAAGGGCTTTTACCCTGAATAGTGGACCATGAGATCCTGCATCTTCAATCTCAGACATGTAATAGCTTGTTCTCATTGGATCTTGCACGTTATAGAACTTAACCCGACTCTTAAACCCTGTACAAAATAAAGCACCACAAACTTAAGCTCATTCGACTCATGCATGTGCATTAATGAAATTATTATCTTAGGTTATTTATAAATGGTTTAGGGAGATGTGCATGCACCTTTTGGGAATATAGCATGCTTGTTACACCAAAGATCTCCGATAACCAAGGAACCGAGATTTATAGGCTTGACAGAGGGAGCAAGGTTCATCATGGATGCATCATCACTGGTCTCTGACGGAGCATTCAACTCCTCATCATCCAATTGCAAGTCAAGATTCAGATCAAAATCACGAATTCTATGTGGTTCTTCCTCAACGGTAACCGGACTAGATTCTTTCTTCTGAGAGCGCTCTGAAGAAGAAGCATCGAACTGAAACTCAAGATTGAGATCAAAATCACGTCTGATCCCTGGTTCTTCCTCAACGATAACCGGACCAGATTCTTCGATGGATTTAGAAGTCCATGTTATATCATCATCTGATTCATAACCTTCTTCCAATGCTCTGGCCAATGAGCTTAACTTATCTTCGGTGTAACGATAAAGGATGAAACGATCACTTTTTTCACATGAACAAAGATCGTTCGCGTGTTTCGTGCAAGTGTATTCTCCTATAGAGCAGTTGGTGCAGCCGGAAGCCGTGAGATGCAAGTCACTTAAGCAAAAGACGCATTCCTTTTCACAGTCCAAATCAAACTCCTTGTCCATTTCTAGCAAGCTGAAACCATTTCCAAGAGCCTCAATTCTTCCTTCTTCTAGACGCAACCGAGCCTCATCAATTGCCTTAGTAAGTTCACCATTCTTCTCACAGAACCTCTTCCATCTTAAATACATTGTGCTTTCTTTCATAAGAGGTGTGATTTCACAAAGGAAATTAAAAGCTTCATAACCTGCTCCGAGGAGAAGCTTGTCATGGGATAGAGAAGTTTTCCTGGTCTCTTGGCTATAAAGTTCGATAGCATTCTGTCCGTAAGGCAACCAGTCAAGCGTAGCCAAATTTACCGCTTCAGCACAGTTGAACCCGCTGTTGAATCCGGAGTGATATGCCCTAGGGAATGTTACAATAAACTCCCCTTCTT
>NC_025689.1:7695287-7785241 GCF_000633955.1 Camelina sativa | reverse complement strand
CTTGCTGAACCGCTCGGTAAACCGGAACTCCCTCAGCATCCAAGGTGGAAGGAGAGAACTGAGTAACAAGTCCATGAAGTAGATCAGGTTGCTCAGCAAACAGATCCGGTAGATGTTTTCTCATCGTCTCCTCCAGCGCAGTTGCATGGTTTCCTGGAACTCCATACCATACTTTTGGGGAGCCAAAGTGATTATAGTTCACTGAATATAGGTGATGGTCCTCGACATGCTGTTTACGAATCAATAATAACAAACATTTTTGGTGAAATTGAGAAAACCAAAAAAAATAATAATCATAGAGATCTGTGAGAGTGTGATCTTACCCAACAAAACGTCGAGAAACACATGCCAACATAGAGCCATGGCACGACAACACCTGAGATATCACAAGGCTCATACGACAATAAAGAGCCAGGAAGACGAGGTAAGTTATTCAAGTTCCAACCAGAATGTATGTATTGATCCACTTCAGTATCTCCAGTCAACATGTCGACTCCTTTGTAAAATCCACTTCCAAGCACCCGTCTCTCCAGGTCTGCTCCATAATAGACCTGCCAACCACAGGACATCTAATGACAAAACTGTTGACAAAAATAACTATGTGGTTTTTTTAGTTATATTTAAGAAACGCTTTTAAGTTATTATATTTTAATTTTTAGTTATTGTTTTGGGCTTTTTTTTTCTAAGTCGCAGAAATCTTTTAAGAAACCGGCAAAATCTCTTAAGTATGGCAAAATCTATTAAAATCTTATTTTTCCTGTTTTTTATTATATGGTCTACTTATTTTTAGAATCATGAATCAAAAACCAAACCATTCAAGGGGGAATGCAATGTACCTCGACTTCATCTGTTGGTTTCTCAATGATCCTCCAGTACTCACCTTCGATTTCCTCAACAGATGGGGCCCATTCGGTATCTGCAGCATTGTCTTTTCTTTCGAAGTATGATTTCTTGAAAGATCGATCATATTTCTCAAACTCCTTAAGAGTGAAATCTGAACCAGAGCTGAAACCAAATTTCTCTTCTTCGGTCTTCTCGGGAGAGGAAACGGAGCCATGTATTTTCTTGGGTAAAGCCACACTCGGCTTTCTTCCTCGTTTACGTTTTCTTCCCTTAGGTTTCTCCTTCTTCTTCATGGCCTCTCTGTTCTGAAGCAGATCCACAATCTGAATACGGGTTGGGAACTTTGTATCCTCCCATAAAGCTCTCTCCTTAAGCCGACAAGGAGGAGACCATTTCAGAGGTGGTATGATTCGACAAATACCATACGGTTCGGCGTAGGAACGTATCTTTTCAATGTAAGCAATTGGATCTTCAAAGTCCTAATAACCAAAATTCAGAATAAAAAATAAGGAAAGAACAAAACATCAACATAACCTCTGAAAACAAGATGGAGAACAGTTAGTAGTACCACTGATGAAGGGCGGAAAGTAGGAGCTACACGAATGTCTGGCCTCCGAGCTTTAGATGGATCCCATCTTCCAAGAACCTACATTATGTCAAAAATAGGTATTTGTAAGCCTTTATGGACTACATTGGATTGGTACAAAGTAAAGTTTACGCTCAGCTCCGAGAATCACTTTGGCCTTACCTTCCGATGACGGGGACTACTAGGAGGGTCTACATTAGTGTCCTTGTCCTGAAAAAAAAAAAAAAAGAAGGACATTAGTATGCAAAAAAAATTAAGATGCTAGGGGAAGGCTACACTTTGATATCGAAAAACTTCAGAGTCGGATTTCCAATAAATCCAAATATGGTGATGGTGACATTAGTATGCTTGAGAAAAACATCAAAAGAAAATTAAGATGCTAGGAAGACGCTACACTCTGATATCAAAAAACCTCATAGTCGGATTTCCAATAAATCCAAATAGCAAAAGTAAATGAAAGCAAAATGGTGATGATGAAATTAGTATGCTTGAGAAAAACATGAAGAGAAAATTAAGATGATAGGAGGAGGCTACACTCTGATATCGAAAAACCTCAGAGTCAGATTTCCAATAAATGCAAATAGCAAAAGTAAATGAAAGCAAAATGGTGATGGTGAAATTAGTATGCTTGAGAAAAACATCAAGAGAAAATTAAGATGCTAGGACGAGGCTATACTCTGATATTGAAAAATCTCAGAGTCAGATTTCTAGCAAATCCAAATAGCAAAAGTAAATGAAAGCAAAATGGTGATGGTGAAATTAGTATGCTTGATAAAAACATCAAGAGAAAATTAAATTGCTAGGACGAGGCTACACTCTGATATCGAAAAACCTCGGAGCCAAATTTCTAGTAAATCCAAATAGCAAAAGTAAATGAAAGCAAAGTGGTGATGGTGAAATTAGTATGCTTGAGAAAAATATCAAGAGAAAATTAAGATGCTAGGACGAGGCTACACTCTGATATCAAAAATAGCAAAAGCAAATGAAAGCAAAATGGTGTAGGGGAAATCATGACTCATGAATCAACATTAGTAAATCAAATAAGTAACAGAGTACAACATTTAAGGCAAAAGTCATAATGCAAAACCTATTTTACAGTCTCAATATTGTCAAATCAAGTATGTAAATATAGAGTAAGATCTGTAGCAATAACTAGATGATAATACTATATACATGATTCATCAATAAATCATCTTCATAACTACGCAATTAACCGATGAGATCTTTAGAACTATGGGATTATTCGAAGAATCGTCCTTAGAACTACACGATTGATTGATAAATCGTCCTTCGAACTACACGATGAGTCGAAGAATCATTCTTAGAACTATGCGATTTTTTCGATGAATCATCATCGAAAGCATATAAAGAACATCAAAAGCTTACCTCTTGGATCTGAGCAACACTGAAAGGTTCCATTGAATTGAAACCCATCACTTCATTCCACAAAACCAAGGGGACCCTAATAAGAACCGAGAAGACAAAATATGAGGTACCCAGAGGATCAGACAACCCTAACCCTATATCCAATTAAAGTGGTCAGCAAATGGTTAAAAACATATTTATAATAATAATAAAATTATAAAAAAAAAAATCTTAAGATATCATACCAATCAAAAGGACAGGTCAAAATCTCTTATCCCAAACTGTGAGTCTGTGACCATAAAATAGCTTAGGCAAGTAAAAGAAAAATAAAATACCCTGAATTTGGAAAATTGATTGACCTATTTATGTAGTAAACTAGTATTGTAGTAAAGTAGTAATGAGTAAAGGAGACTCAATCCAGAACAAAAGCTAACCGAATAATTACCAGATAAAAATAAAGACAAAAATTTACAATTTAAAAAAAAACATAGATGAGTTAAATTATCGAAAATGAGTTGTTAATATAAGGTAGGTACTAACACTATATGAGTTCACCTAAGAAACTTGTGCGGAAAGTGTCTTTAAAATTAAATCTCCCTGATTTATCGCACAACATATTCAAATATAATGAGCTCAATATTATTATTAACGTACTATAAAAATTGGATTTTTTTTTTTTGAGAGTATTCAGACAGAGACAGACAAAAGAGGAAGATAGAAGCGAGACTGTGGGAAGAGGACGAGGAAGTTGGAGAACAAATAACCGCCAAAACTAAAAAACTCGTACGTACGATTCCATTTAATTTTTAAGTCAAAGATACGACATAAACCCTCCACTTCTATGTTATTTTACATTTTTGTGACATTATTCTCTTCTTTCTCCTCTTTTGTCCCTCTTCCGTAGATTTTATATGACGTTTGATTTTTCGGTTCGGTTCAGTTCGATTGAGTTAATTTGATTCTTTGGTTCAGTTGCGGTACTTTGATTCGGGTTCAAGCTTTTTAGATTTTGGAAAATTATTCTGAAATAAATCAACTTTTGTATATATATTATTTGCATTTGATTAAAATCATACTACTTGGTAAATTTCGCTCTAGCCGCTTCGATTTCTCGAATTCCGAATTTGGGTTAGATTATGTTCGGTTTTTTCACACGGTATAAAATCCAACTAGTACCATTGTACTAGAGTCTAAATATCAATCAAAAAGCAAACGGTCGATATGATTAGAGACAAATCATTTTGCATTTCTTCTGATCAAAGAAACATATTAGTCTCTTGAAGTATTAAATGATGCTTCTACACATATACAACTTGTACATATAACTTATGGAGATTTATTCAGACATCATACAAATTAAGTGATATTACTAGAACTATACAAATATTATAATCATATTTTGGGTATATTTTATATACTCAGCGTGCTCTTGTTGCACGTTATCAGAACCATACAAATCTTCTTTACGGCGGTTGTATATTAAATAAGTCTGCCGTAAAACGCTAAGCGGCAATGTCGATTAATTTACATTATGTTGCCACTGATTTAAAGAAAATGGCTGAGTTATGAGCAAACGGCTAACTTACGGGTATAATCCAGTCTGACGTTACGGCTGACTTAATGAAACATGTATGAGTTATGAGAAAATGGTTGAGTTACGAGTGTAACCCAACTGTAATTTTGGCTGAGTTTCTACCTGATAGTTGATTTGTCAAAAAATTGGCTGAGTTAATACTTTGACACGGCTTAATTAACTTTTTTCCGGATAGCTGAGTTATTAACGACGACTTACTTTTTTATGTCGTTACGGCTGATTTAGGTTTAAGTATCATAAATCTGCCGTAATGAGCTGGATTAACAAATCAGCAAAAGATCAATTACCAGAATAACATGCAATTACAGCCGACTTATGAAACGATACGGCTGAGTTACAGTTTTTCAGTTGATTTACGACATTAAACGGCTGAATTTGGCAGCCATGTTTCGTTTTTAATTACTGTAATAGTATTTATGTTGCGACTGATTTATAGTTTTGTTTGTTGGCTTGTTTAATTAGGTTGATTTACATGTTCGTTTGGTGGATTTCTTGCCACTTCATCAATTAAAAAATAACGTTGAATGAATCATTTCATGTCATCATCATCAAAAGAAATATGAAACGTCTTTTTCTACTTGTCTTGTTCTTTACCTTGTTCAAAAAAGATTTACATGTTCTTCACCTTGTTCTTCACATCAACAGAGATATCCAGAACTTAAATTTTGAACATCCAATTCGTTATCATCTTCATGTTCTTCACCTTGTCTTCACATCAACAGAGATATCCAGAACTTAAATTTTGAACATCCAATTCGTTATCATCTTCATGTTCTTCACCTTGTCTTCACATCAACAGAGATATCCAGAACTTAAATTTTGAACATCCAATTCGTTATCGTCTTCCTCATTATTCTTCATTTTTGTTCATCATGCTCTGATATGTGATGGATCCGGTTCCGGCAATTATTGTTTCCGATAATTGGGTAAAACACAAATATGTATTTAATACCGATGATAGAGGCTGTAGAGTTGTGCAGATAGATGCGAAAAACTTGTTTGATGTAGTATTGTAGTAATACATTTGTTTACTTTCGTTTATTTCTTCTAATAACTCAGCCGAGAAACAATATAAATTATTTGTTTACGTTCAGTTTTTTTTTTGTAAAAGTCAGCCGCAAGCAATATAAATCAGCCGTCATATGAATTTACGCAACATTTCATCTTTCGTGAAGAATTATAACTCAGCCGCAAAGCAATATAAGTCAGCCGTCATATGAATCTATGCAACCTTTCGACTTCTGTGAAGTATTATAACCCAGCGGCGAAGTAATATAATCAGTCGTCATATGAATCTAAATTTCGTCTTTCGTGAAGTATTATAACTCAGCCCGCTAAACAATATAAATCAGCTGTCATATGAATCTACGCAATATTTTGTCTTCCGTGAAGTATTATAACTCAGCCGTGAAGCAATATAAATCAGCCGTCATGAATCTACGCAAGCTTTTGTCTTCTGTGAAGTATTATAACTTGACAGCGAAGCAATATAAATCAGTCGTCATATAAATCTACCCAACGTTTCATCTTCCATGAAATATTATAACTCGGCCGCAAAACAATATAAATCAGCCGTCATATGAATCTACGCAACCTTTCGTCTTCCGTGAAGTATTATAGCTCAGCCGCGAAACAATATAAATCAGCCGTCATATAAATCTATGCAACATTTTATCTTCCGTGAAATATTATAACTCAGCTATCAAATCGAGTATATCAAACAAATCAATCGTCATATGTAAATCAACGACAGCGACAATCAGTCGCTAAGCATCGATAAAAACCATCTATCAGCCAAAAAACATTTTAAATCACGGATTATTTTCGGAACACTCAAAAATAAAGATTCGACACATACTAGAACATGAGTGTAGACGTAATGCAACAGCAATGACGTCGATGGAGAGAGAGATAGAGAGAGAAAGACGATGACATAGAATTTTTTAATATTTTCGAAATTAAAAAGAAAAAAAATAATTTAAAATGTTAATTGTATTTACACGCAAGATAATAATATATGAATAATTTTTTTAAAAATATATATAAGATATTAGCAATATTTTTACTTTTCTCTAACAATAGAATAATTTTTTCAATAACTTATTTGACATCAAGAGCCAATGGCTTCATTTAAAGATGTTTCTTTATTCTTCCACGAAAAAAAAAACATATATATAGGTCTCCGACAATTGAGCTTTGTTGCAGCTGGACAGATAAAATCCAAGAAAAAGAGAAAAATAAGTAAATAACAAACCCATAAAGATGGAACATATCAGTCACTGACGTCTATTATTAATTTATGTCTTACATTGGATAAAATGTTTCTGAGCTCTATTGTTGGTTTCATTACTAAAACCAGTTTTTTGGACCAAGCCTTGCTTTTTTTCCAAGTACCATAGTTTGGTTGTCTTGGTGAATAGAAACAGGATTCAGGACTGCTTCTAGCTCACCACAGGATGCTGCTATTAGTCCTGGATACAAATAAATGGAATTTGATTCAAATTTTCTGAGCATATTGATCATATAAAAAAAAAGTTTTGGAGGTTTTATATGAAACAATGACTAGAACTCTGACCTAAGAACAGAGGAGATACTTTCCCGGGTCTCGATTTGTACTCAGGATGGAATTGAGCTCCTATGAAAAAAGGATGGCCTGGAACTTCTACTATCTCCATGCGCTCCCCAGTTTCATCTTTTGCAGCGAAAGAGAGACCCGCCTTCTCGAGGCTTGCAACAATATCAGGATTCACCTGCAAGAAACCAGTAACTTGTATCAAGAAATGGCTAAGCTTTAAGAAAATAAAATGTGTATTCAGGCTTGCAAGAAACCTTACCTCGTATCTATGGCGATGCCTCTCATCGACAAACTCTTTGTTCCCATATCTGTAAAAAGCAGTTTACATAAGTAGTAAATCTAGCATTGGGAGAATTGATTTGGATCAATAAATGGTTTCTTACAATCTTGCAGATTTGCTGTCCTTGACATGAAAATAGGCTCTCCTCGAGCCTAATCGCATTGTGCCTCCCATATGAGTCGTGGAGCCCTCAGGCATGAATATGATACATGGATGTTTGGTTTCAGGTTTAAACTCTGTGCTATTTGCATCAGGCAAGCAGAGAAGTGAGCGTGCAAACTCGATGACAGCGATCTGCATCCCAAGACAAATACCGAGGAAAGGGATATTGTTTTCTCGGGAGTATTTTGCTGCAAGAATCATCCCCTCCATTCCCCTATCACCAAACCCTCCAGGTAAAAGAACTCCATCTGCGTCCTGAAAGAAGCTATGTTTTGAACCATCAGGCTTCTCAAAGATTGCCAAAAAATAAATAAACAAACCTTTAGTAACTTCCAAGCAGCCTCATATGCGCGTGAATCCTGCCCAAAAGAGATACAAATTATGTTTCAGAGTATTCATTAAGAGGCTAATTAGCATGAACGTGATGAAGCATACTTATTTACCTCTTTCTTGGTGTTATTTTCGAGATCACAAGATGGAACCATATCAACTACAAGCTTTTTCCGGATAGCCACAGAAGCATGGAAGAGGGCCTAATTAACCAATGAGCAGGGTTATTAAACCAAACCTGAAGAGTAATGTGCCATGAGAGAAAGTGATGTATTAATTTTACCTTCAAGACAGAGAGATAGGAATCTGAGAGATCTGTATATTTCCCCACGATAGCTATTCTCACCTGTAAAACATTTACTTGGGTTTCAAGAAAGAGACATCGAGTTTGGAGACTACAAAACTATTCAATTCTTTGGCAGTTGAGACCCACCGGTACATTTAAATTGTCACTAATTTCTGCCATTGAAGCCCATCTGCCTAAAGAAGGTTCTTTAGCAATACCAGAAAGGTTCAGGACTTTTGAGATTGCTTCATGAGCCTTCTGATCCTGTTTCAAGGGGACAACGAGAAGTGTTGCATCTAATGATAACTTTCGAATATCATGCATCACAGTAGTTGAAAACTCGTACCTTCAGCATCAAAGGAATGTGCCAGATGTTGTGAACATCATAGAGTGAGAAGATATTCTGAATCTGAAAACAAGTGTGGAAGCTGATTATTTAACCGAGAATTTCGAGTGAACAAGATTACAAGACAACAAGGAAATCAAAAACAAGATGCATCATACCGGAAGATAGCAAAGTCGAGATAGCTTTGCTTTTACATTCTCCTCAAGTACCTAACAGTAAGAGAAAGTTCGAGTTTATATAACAGAACAAGAAGATATATATACAGACACCAAGATGAACAGGTTAAAACCTTTGTGCTCCGACAAGCTATGATATTAGGTGTCAATCTCAAGCTTCGTAGATCTCTTATGCTGTGCTGTGTTGGTTTTGTTTTCTGAAATAAGAGATTCAAAACAAATGAAGTTTCTCAAAGACATATTACTTCTAGAAAATGTATATACATACCTGTTCACCAACAACACTGAGCACAGGCACGAGAGTAACATGGATCAGGCAAAAGTTATCAGGCCCTACTTTGTATGATAATTGGCTAAGTGCTTCAGTGAAAGGCCTGGACTCATTATCTCCTGCAAACACACAAAGATTTCTCTGTATTTATACACAGAAGAAGGCAAGAAGCAAACAAAAAGAAAAATGAAATTCTCGGTGTTAAAATGTTACCTATAGTTCCACCTAATTCAATGACGCAAACATCAGGAGGACCTTCTTTTCCATCTACAGGAATCATTGCAACTCTCTCTATCCATTCTCGAATTGTATCAGTGATGTGAGGAACAATCTAAAAAATCCATTACCAACCAAAACTTAGATTTCACAGCTTATTATGATGACAAAGTAGAAATGTTGAAACTATCTTTCATTTACCTGAACAGTCTCTCCTAAGTAATCTCCTTTCCTCTCTTTCTCCATCACATACTGTGACAGTAACAACAACAACAACAAAAGTATTTTAGTTATCGACTTGTGGCAAATAAATCCAAGGATAAACATTATGTAGTTACCTGCTGAATCTTCCCGTAGGTGATGTTGTTATCTCGAGTTAATGTGATATCTAGAAACCTCTCATAGTTTCCAAGATCAAGATCCACCTTTTTTTACAAAACCATCAAAAAAAAATGTTTTAGGTCTTTTAGATCCAAAAGGTAGAGTAACATAGGTGAGTTTTTTTTTTTGTTGTTTTTATGGTTTTTTACCTCACTACCGTCGTCCAAGACAAACACTTCTCCATGTTCGTAAGGAGATATGGTTCCAGCATCATAGTTCAAATAAGGATCTAGAGATAATAAAAACTGGCTTTAGATTGAGTGTTCCGTAAGCAAACATTACATATACATTTTGAACTCAATGAAAAGAAAGATACCAATTTTGATACAAGTAACGCGAAGACCACAAGACTGAAGAAGAACACCAACACTGCTTGCAGTGATTCCTTTTCCTAATCCACTCACAACACCTCCTGTTACAAGCACGTACTTCATCTTTAACTTGTATATCCTGGAACAAACGTCACCAAACCATATATTAAGAAGAAAAAAACAATCAATGAGTTGCAAAATTTCATTCAGATGAACAATTTTATAGAGACAGCAGAAGCAAAACCAGATATGAAAAACTGAGAAGCTTTGAAACAGAGGATCTCTGTTTTAAGGTTTTGATATTAGCGGGAAAAAACAAACGTTAGGATTTTGTGGGCTTTGAGAGAAGGAGAGGTAGCAATTTATAAGAGAAGAGAAGCAGTGGGCATATTCCCTTCCATCTTTTAAAACCCATAGAAGATAACAATCCTCCACTTTATTTAGTTTAAATTCAATATTTTAAATATATGCATTTCATGAGTTTTTAATATTATGAGACTCTAAAGCTAAATCTTATTAGATTATAATGATATCTTTATTTGAAATTATCTAAGAATATGAATACTTTCTTTGGTAACTAAGATTTCCTTAAGCCATATGATCATTTGCATTTAAACATTAGATATCGTTTTTATGATGGTACATATATTCTATAGTACTAGACCTTTATGAAAAATCTAGAACATATATAATGATGGTGGATTTGAGGCAATTGGCCAAAAAGACATGTATTTAGAAGTTTTGCCTTTTAAAATAAGATATTTAAGTATTAATTTTACAATCTTAAAAGTCATAAATCAACTTTAAAAACACATAAAGCTATCGGAAACTTCGAGAAGTCTGTACTAAAGATAAAAACTACAATAGCATTAGCGGTGTCAAAATGGGTTAAATCTCATGGGTCGACACGATAGCCAAATTGTTTTATTATTTGGATCTTAATGAGTTAAATCTCATGGGTCAACACGATAGCCCAAATTGGTTAAATGAGTTATGGGTCAATAGGTTTATGGATTATATGGATTGGGTTAGAATGATTTATAGTAACTTTCAATTCATTAATTTTCAAATCTGTCATCATTATCTTCATACTATCAAGTTACTGAGTTATGGATTGATTTGAATTGGTTTAACTATTTCGACACCCCTAGAAGCACAAACCACCAAGCCACTCTATAAATTATTCCCTCATGCCCCATTGTTTTTGACACTTTCGCTTGTCCATTGGAAATTATGGATTTAAGCCTCAAGACAGATGGAGAATTACAACAACAACAAAAAAAAAAAAAAAATCCTCACTTTGACCATAAATCTAGATTATGGGTGCAAATGACTGGAAAAATAATTGAGTTGAAAAAGATGAGTTATATATCATTCAACTTATCATTCTGTTATATTAGTAGATGACTAGTTAAACATATTTCTTCTTTTTGTAATTTGTTCATTTTATAATTTTTTCATTTTAAATGGTGAAAATTAAATGAATGTTCTTTAACCTATTTTTATCCCGCAAAAATGTACAAAACCATTTGCACTGTACAGAGTAATCATTTTATAGGTAAGATAAGTCATAGCCTATTGAAATTCTTGAATAAGGTTTCTTAATCTTCTTTTGCTTAGTTTATTTTGTATTGTCTTACAATTGAACATATATTTTGTATAACTACTGTTTTATTTTTTTCAAAATTTTCAAAAGAAGTAAATTTGTTGTTAACTGTCTTGATTGAAGTTTAGCAAATTTCCCATATTTTCTCATTGGTGTGGAGGTTAGACACAATTGTGATATTGCAGTAGAATGAAGCATTTGGTCAAAAAATAGTTTGAGACTGAAAAAAAAAAATCGATTTTAAAAATTTGATCATTTTTATAATTATTTGTAATAGATAAATGTCAAAGTTTAAGGTAATGAAAGAGAAGAATCGTTCAACTCACTGAAGATCTCTCCGGCACAAATTGAATATCTTATTAGAGAATTTGTCAGATTCTCCCCACAAACAGTCATTTTACGTATGTGTTTGTAGCTCAGAATTTTTTTTCACTCATAGATATTTCTTTTACCATTCATTCTATTTTACATTGTAATGAACATTTGAAGTCTTGAAAGTATCTAATTTGTATTGGTGTTACACCAAACTCTTTCTATTGGTTTTATGGGTGCAAATGATTGAAAAAACAATTGAGTTGAAAAAGATGAGCTAAATATCATTCAACTTACTATTCTATTAGATTAGAGTAGTAGATGGACTACTTATACATTTTTTTCTTTTTGTAATTTTTTCATTTTTCTAGTTTTTCGTTTCAAATGGTGAAGATTAAATGAATGTTTGTTCAAAGAAAAAATGAATGTTCTTTAACCAAAGTGTACAAAAACCATTTGCACCAATAGTTGTTGGTGTCACTCCATGTTTATGCAGAGTAAGCTGTGATGAAAATAGGCATTGAACTAAAAGGCTTCACTTTATAGGTAAGATAAGTCTAGCCTATTGAAATTCTTGAATAAGGAGGTTTCTTAATTTATTTAGTATTGTCTTACAATTGAACATATATTTTGTATACATTACTGTTTTTATTTTGTTCAAAATCTTAAAAATAAGTAAAGTGGTTGTTAACTGTTTGATTTCCCATATTTTCTCATTGGTGTAGAGTCTAGACACAATTGTGATAAATGCCAAAGTAATAAAAATGAAGAATCTTGACACAAATTGAACAGTCATTTTACATATATGTCTCTATAGCTCAGAATTTATTTTCAAACACAGATTTTTTTTTTTAGCATTCATATATTTTACATTACATTACATTGTACTCAACATTTGAAGTCTGGAAAGTTATATTTAATTTATATTGGTGTTACAACAAACTCTTGGGGATCAATAAACACAGATATAGATATTGATTTAAGCCTTCTTAGCTCTTTTAATTGAAGCTTTGTTGATTGCATCAGAGATCTCTCTCCGTCTTTTGGCATTGTTTTTGTTGATCTCTCCAGTATTGTTGTTATTGGTTTGAGCATTTGTTCCTCCAGAGCTCTTGTTAGCTGCTGCTTTCAATGCTTCTTGCACAAACACCTTCAATCTCCACAAGGTAACATCCGTCTGTTCGAAAAACAGAGAGAATACCGTTAAAAACCTGAAATTTCTTATGCCAAAACCACAAAGAAACAAGAACACGATTTTGATGTTTACCTGAACATCGATGTCAAGCTCAACTTCTGGTGCTCCAGCCGGAAAACTCGGGTTGCTCTCTGAAACCATTTTTAACGCTTTCGACAGATCCTCAGGAGAGAGTCGACCTAGAGCTGCAGACAGTCCCTTCTTTTCTTGAGTGGACAATTTCCTGTTCATTTCAAATCCAAACGAAAACTCTGTTAAGGACCCTTCATTAAGACCGTTCATTAAGGGTAAAATGATTTAACAGAAGAGGTTATTAACCTGCATCTCTGAACTACTGATTCCCGGAGTCTCTCCAGCTCAAGATCGATCTCATATAGCTAAAGATATGTGCAAAAAAAAACTCATCAAAACGGAGCTACTATTTTCCATGGCCTGAAACAGAGCAACAAGTAGAAATTAAATAGGTTTTTTTATTATTATTTTGCTTACTTCATTGCTTAAATCCCTAGTCATTTCCGCTTGTGCAGCCTCCAGAGTAAGCTGTTTATTTGCATGCTCCTCAGCTTCTTCGTCTGCTTGTTTCTTTTCCTGTTCACACCAAAGCAATTATGTTAACACACTGTTACAAAAAGGTGATTAATTGGAAACTGAACATTTGGTTGTACCTCTTCTACAAGTTTAGGCATTATGTGAATCCATTTCTCCTCGAATTTTTGCAACAGAGATTGAGCCATCACATAGACGTCTTCTTTTGCTTCGTTATACTTCATCGCATTCTTGAAAACTAGCCTAACATCAGCATATATCTCCCGGACATTGCTATAATCTGAACCCTCCATTTTCTTTTTGATCGTTCCCAAGTCCATTGGCTTCTCTATAACCTGTTTAAGTAAATGAACACAAGCTATCGACATATATCAAAAAACTCATTTCAACATTTATCGAAAACAGTTGATTTTACCATACATTTAAGTAAAATAGCAAAAGTTTGTAACTTTACCTTGTAATAATCATGGAGTCCAAGTCCTTTAACATCAACAGGCTCCATGAATGGCCATGCCCATTTATTTTGAGTAATCTAAGGTATTAGAAGACGAAAGGTTCAAATGCAGCAAACACTGAGCAAAATCTTTGCTTTGGCAAATTGGCAAACTAAGGAAGCATCAAACGAAGTAAATCAAAATCCTAAGCTTTCGTATCAAAAGAAGAAAAAGGGATAAAGTTTTTTCTTGCTTACCTGACGAAACATTGTAGCAAATTGACGCATAAGTTCGGGGCTGGAAACATGTTTTCCCTTTGTTTTATCTTTCCCAGCCGAGTTACATTTCGAGATATTTGGTTGAGAAATCGCAATCTTTTTCCCTCCTGAGTTACTCTTAGAAGTATTAGTTTGAGCTGCTCCATCTTTGGTAGAGTAAAAGTGTTCAACCTCCACAACTTTATGCTCAAGCTGCCATCACATACAGCCAGTAAGAGACTCGACACTAAGCAAGTCATGGCGTCAAGTGAAAAGCAATTCATTTTTACCTGATTCACTCTTTCAGTAATATCATCTATGCAAGTCCCAAAATCCTCAAGCTCACTGACCCCATTTCCATTGAAAACAACAAGCTCCGAATTCTCGACATCACAGTTTTGCACAAGCACAGGTTCCTCCTAAACAGTGACACAAACTAATCAAAAAAAGCTTCAACACAGCACCACGCATCTTTCTACAATAAACTCAAAACTGATAATTGAGTTTGTATACAAATTCTAGCTACTTAAAAGTGTTCAAATTGAACAAAGTTGGAGACTTTATAATAACCCAAAACCTCAAAAGAAGGTGACTTCTCAGCAGAAGAGCTAGATTAACAGACGGAATCAAAGGTAAGCTAAAATGTTGTAATAAACAAAGTCTGGGATTGAATCCAAAGAGAGGCTGCAACTTAACCAGGAAGTAATAATAAACTTATGTACCTTGACATGTACAGACATTAGAGAAGAGTAGTAGTGACTCACGAGAGCTTTTTCGAAGGATTCAGAAAGACAGACGCATGTCGGAGGAAGAAGAAGAAGACGGAAGAGAACGCGTTTCTCCGGTTTAGGGTTTACAACGAATAGGCTTTTTTCGAAAAACTCTTTGTATCAATATGGGCTTCTCTGTTCGGCCCATTAATAAACAGACAAAATTACGCGGTTTTATTACCAGCTAAAATATCGGGTTTGTTGTCTTTTTTTTTTAAATGTAAAATTGAAAGAAAAAAAGAAAGAAAAAATAATCTGAAACGTAAACTAGTATTTTCATTTTAAATGTAAATGTAAACTAGTATTTTCATTTTCCTCTATAGAAAGAAAGAAAAAAAAATATCATCTGAAACGTCATATAAAAATAATTATCTTCATTTTTTTGTATTTTAACTATAATACTTTCTTAAAACCCATAAATTATTTTCCAAAATCATCAGTTAAATTGCCTATAAAGTTATATAAAAGAAAAAAATATTTAACAAGGAAGTTGCAAATGCTACACCTCGCTACATTGGGTCTATAAAAAATACTTCTATAATTTAATACCTAAATTACGTTTTCCTACAATTCTCATGCATTTTTTTTGGTCCTCTTGGCATTTGCCATGCCATTCATGTTACTACAATTAAAAACACTCAATTTTAATATACTTTTAGCAATTTTTCTATTGACCAACATAAAATTCTGAAGACACATTGTTCGGTTGACACCTCTATTTGTTCCAAATGCAGTATAACCATCCAACAACAAAATAATATTATCTTATTACCTCTCAAATCATTTTATATTAAATCTTGTCAAGATTCTCAATTCATTTTGATTATCCACGCGTACCTAACACTGATTAAGTAGCTTATTTTGGTCAAACATGTGGAGACACGGATTTAGTATATTCAAATATTATCCTGTGCCTTCTTCTTCAGACCGCCTCTGTATTAACATCTCAACATGTTCGTCACTACTTCTCCACGCCGCCATAGACGTGCTTTCCACTTATGTACTCCCCATTTTTACATCTATATATATATTTTTTTTGTAGAATTCTAACCCAACCTTAAAAAATATAACTCACATTTGTCTACCAATCAAAATAAAAATATAACTCACATTTTACTTTCATCATCTTCGTAGTATTATATTGTCTTGGATTTCTGAGTAATTGTTATGTCTCCTCCAGCATTGATCGTGTTAGAAGATAGTTTAGCCCACAAATGGAGCAACGACGAGTGGCAGGGTTTCAACGTTTATTCAGGAGATCAAAACCCTAACCCTAACATTAACTTCTTGGTGAAGAAGGCAGCTCAGCAGAATCAGATGACGGTCTCCCACCCATCGGTGAATGAAGAAAGCTTCAGAATGGTCTTACCTCTGGCGATGTCTCCGCCAAGAGACAACGCGGTGCCGCTTCCTGTTCTTCCCCAGCCGATGATGAAACAACGGAAGAAGTTTAGCCACCAAGAATCCATGCTTTCTCTAAGGAAAACTAGGTATCCTGAGAAAAACTTCTACCAAGAAGAAGAAGAATTCAAGTGCAACGCCTTCTGTTTATCCCTCCCTGGGTTTGGGAAAAAACCTGTGAGGTCACCAAAAAGCGAGGATTCTATGAAGAAGAAGATGATCAAACCGTCATCATTCTCAGATTCCACTGCAGGATCCCTAAGCGCTTCCCTCGAGAAATTTGAGTGTGGCTCATGGGCTTCAGCGACAGCTCTAGCCCGCGAAAACGGTCGATTGTATTTTGATCTACCGGTGGAGATGATAAGATGTGGCGGTGGAGATGTACAAGAGCCTGTGAGTTCGGGTTTCTTCTTTGACAAGGAAACAGGAAGTCTCGCTTTGAGAAGTGTCCTTAAGAAGAGCAGTTCTCTGTCGGGAAGACAGCTAGGAGGTTCGGCAGAGACATCACCACAACGCCGTGTCAGATTCTCGACCATAACCTCGGATTCTTGCCCGGCTTCGCCACGATCTTGTATAACCCCAAGACTGTTGAAAGCTAGAGATGACTTCAATACGTTCTTAGCGGCACAGAATGCGTGAGAACACACCAACAACAACATAAAAAAAAAAAACACTTCTCAGTTCTCACTAAGACATTACAATAATATATACGAATGCTCGGTCTGTATATATCAGTGGAGAGATCATGTTCATCTTCTTTTTAGATTCGAGACTCCTCTACGTTATAAAATCGATGAAAGACACTGAGCATTTGAAAAATATGCTCTGCTTTGATTTCCTCTGTTTTTTTTCTCTTCATAATTCTCCTTTTTTACGAATGTGAAAGGTACCAAATTTTTTCCTTCATTATTTTAAGATTGGTACATTACACAAAATAGAAAATAAACGGCAAGTACTAAAACCTCGTACATTCTACAAATCCTGTGCCAACTTGATGGTAGGAAAGTGAAAGGAGGCATATGTAGATAAGATTATCTTTACAAGAAGAAAACTTCAACGCCAACAAAAAAAAAAAAAAATGAGAGTTCGGTTAGTAATTCACATACATAGAAAAACATATATATGAATCTCGGACGCAGATCCAAAACGCAAACACGCTCCGGTCAAACGTGACAGCAAACAGATGGATTAGTAGAAGAAAAACGTATCATAGGTAAAGTAAAGTATCGTTATCTTGTTGAACCGTTTGGTTTTATAAAATTTTCAGGTTCTTGAATCGACGAAAACGCGAACGACGTCTAGAATCTTGGCACAGCAAATCGGGCATTTCCCGCCATTATATTTTAGTTCGTTTGCGCATCTCATGCATGTACACATGTGCCCGCATCTGCAGAAAACCAAACGCAATAGATATATTTAATAACGTTTTTTGGAGTCATCACCAAAGCAAAGTAAATAGGGTTACCTGTATAGAAGTGTTTCAATTTGGGTTTCGTTACAAACGCAGCATTTGCGTTTCAAGGGATTTTCAAGGTGAACTGACTTTTGAAGTCCGGCGTTTACGTCCAAACACGTTTTGCCAGAGTCTCTTAGCTCAGACATTTCTTGTTGGAGCTGTAAAATGCTTGATCTCAATTCACTTATAATCTCCATCTCCTGAAACATTTTTTAATGAAATGTAAATGCCAGTCTCATCAAAACTGAAAGAGACATTTCAACAAGAAAAGAAGAGGCTCACATTGGAATGAAGATTGTGCATAGGTGTTGAAGGTGCTGAAGATGGTGCATAGGTGTGCATAGGTGTTGGAGTACTAACTCCTATGTCCTGAGAACTCCATGATCCTGCCGGAGACGGTGCAAATATCTGCGATGATGATTGGCTCAAGTCATCTCTGTCTTCACCTTTCTCTTCTTCTTTACCAGCTTCTTCAATCCGCTGAGCTGGTTGTGTCTGTACACGGGACATTATGAGCTTATCGATCTTCTCTCGTAGTCCGCTCTGGAGGAAACCCGAAACTGTTCCTCTGTTTGAACCATATAACCGATATTAAGATCTTTCTAGAAAGTAATAAAAAAGGGTGTTTGTTTGACTTTGGTTTACCTCTCGAGAAGTCTACATATATCGTCTTTGTCAGATCTAGTGTTCATCACTTCCAGATACCGAGATTTCCTCAGATCTTCCCAATAAGTCCGAGGCCGAGATATTTCTGTAAACCAGTCATTGCTCATGTCTCCGTAATAAGACTGCTCATCCTCATACACTTCTTGCTCTTCCCATCTGTTTTGGAACGAGGTTTCTTGTCTCTCAAGGAACGGAGTCTCTTTTTGAGTTCCATGCTTACCGCTTTCAACCTTGTCCTTTACCTCGTTGCCTAGTATCCGCGGTTCTTGATGAGTTACACTTGTGATCATAGGGCTAATGTTATCAGATTTTCTTTTCAAAACTTCTGCTACGATGGCTTCTTTCAGCTGAAGGTAACTCATCTTTGATTCAGTTTCGTTCTTGCGTAAGATTGCTTCCTCTATGTTACGGTTTTTAGGGCTTGAATACTTTATGGAAGGAGTATCTGGGATAATACTGATTTCTCTTGACCGCATGCTCTCTGTTTCTACGATGGATTGTTGTTGACTCTTCATTCGTTCGGCTTCAGAGGAGGCGTTTGCTGCATTATCCCGGAATTTTTCTCTGTTGCAATTTAAAGACTGAGGAGATAAGAAAAACAAGTTCATGAACTAGTGTCGTAGCCGAGCTCGAAGTCAAGGCTTAATGCATACCTTAGATGAAGAATTTTAGAACAAGGTTGGACTCGATTTATATCGCCTTTCGTGCTACCACGATGACGATCTTGAATCGCTAGACCACGTTTGAGACTCCTTAGTCGCAGCATTGACTGTCCAACAAGAAAAACCAAGAGATAACGATTTTAAAGAGTGAAACCTTATAAAAGTTGTGAGCTGTTTTGTATAAATGACGCAAAGTACGTACCTGGAGGCGACCACGTTGAGGAAACCTAGAAACCGCGTTGCGTCCATGAAGCGATTCCAATTCGCGGTGGCGTTCTCGTACCATATGCACAAGCAAGTCTGACAACGCTTGTCGTCCTCGGATTCGTGGCGAACAAGTAACCACCGGACAACTCCTTTGCTCCGTCGTCTTCGGCGAGTCGACGGCACCGACATTATCTCGAGGAGTTAGCTTCTGTTCGTTACTCAACCTCCGGATCATTTCACCGACTCGGCCCCATTTGCTCTCACCGGAATCAGGAACCGAACCGACAGTCCTGGATTCAATCTCCTTCGTCCGATCAGGACTCTTCGACTCGTTCTCCGACTCAGACTCGCCGTCGATGGGTGGATCCGGAATGTGGATTTCTTGAACGCTCGCTTCTGAGCTGTTGCTCTCTGTTGATCGACCGTTTGATCGGTTCAGCCTCGCCTCCCATATCTGCACAAGAGAAGAAGCTCCTCCAGGACTGTCCGAAGAGTTGTTCCCTTTCCTCGTACGTGGTTTCTCCGGCGATCCAAGACGACAGTTATTGTTCTTTTTCCGCTTGTTCCCGATCAAAGAATCGACTCTGTTCTGGGAACCCTCGTCGGAGATCTCCGGAGGAGCAGCTTTGACTAGAGCTTTCAGATTCTTCTTGAAAACGACGTCGTCCTGCCGTTGGTTGCGATCTCTAAGGACACATCCGAAGCTAGTTCGTAACGAGGCCATTAAAAGCCAATTGACCTATTTGTCAACGATTGCAAACACAAAGACCCATCTCTGATTTTGGATCTTAGAAAAAGATCGATCCAAGGTAATGAAGAATAGAAATCAAAACCTTTCTCTTTTGAAAGGGAAAAGAACAAAAAAGTTGGTTTTGTTTTAGCTAAAAACAGAGCAACCAAAGTGGTGTGTTAGAATCGTAACGATGAAGAAACAGTTAATTCAAGTGAAACAGTATGTTTTGTTATATCTATATTTAGACATAGCACTTAACATTGATACCAAACAAAATATTTAGACATAGCGACGAAAAGTAAAAGAAAAAAATGTGAGTCATAGGATTGTTCTGAGTCTATCCTTTAAACTTGAAACGTGTCGGAGAGAAGAAAAAAAAAAGAAAGAATAAAAAAAAAAAACAGAGTGTAAAAAACAGGGGAAGACAGATTCGGACGAAGACAAAGTATATGTTGAGGTCTCGAGGAAGCTTCTACAAGTTGTTTTGTGAAGTTTTTTCAGCGATGGAATGTAGTATTAAAGATCATTTAACTTTATTGGTTAGTAGTTATTTCTCCTAATTAGATGATTAATTAATGAAAATGAAAGCGTTGAGGTGGAGGGTCCAAAAGCGGAGACTCCAAAGGAGCCGTTGGGTTGAATTAGCCGTTGGCAAGTAGGGACTTTAATTCACACTTGTTAGTTTTCTAATTATCTTTTAAAGTTTTTTTTTTTTTGGTGTGTCTACCATTTAACTTGTGGTTAGTCTGTTTATTTTTCTTTATTCCATGTATTGGTTTGATAATTGAAGGAAAAAAATAAGATATTGGTTTCAACTGTTTTTGGTTTTGAAAAGAAAAGAAAAATCATTACAATTTTGTGTTTGGTTTATTTGTACTTAAACTGGGTTAATTTTATATTTTATATGTTTTTTTTGTTTAAATTTGAAATATATTTAATAACTAGAGAAGTTATTTATAGAGCATCATGAGAAGTCATTTAGATTTCTATAGCACAACAAAATATCAGTTGAACTGGAATTACATTTGGATCAACTACTCTCTTACTTAGGTGGAATTAGTTAGTTTGATTTATCTTCAAGATTTTGTTCCTAACTTAAAAATTACATACTGAAGTTGTGTACTATAAAGTGTAGACGACGATGTCTAGTGTTTTAAATGTAGAAATATTATATAAGAAAATTTAACAATGAATTGTACATATGTTTAAATAACTAAAAAAGAGTTAAGTACCAAAGTTATATAGATAAAAATTCATATATATTCTAAAGATATAAGATTCGTTTCCTATGAGTTATGATCTACTTCATAACTCTCTAGCACTTCTCTTTGATTCTACTGCAACCATGTCTTTCTTTAATATTCTTATATCAAAACCAAAAAAAATTCAGTTGAGTTCGTTTGAATGAAACATTAAAGTGCCGTAAAACATGGTTGCGATCGACTTGCGATCAACAATCTTCTTGGCTTTCTTAATGATGAGTGCCATGAGTAAGGTGAGTCAAACCAAACCAATTAATTAAACAAACAACTATAGAATTAAAATTGTTCTTACAAAACGATATTGTATGTTGACAAAAAAAAAAAAAAACGATATTGTATATAACGATATATGTAGAGTTTTAAATGATTGGCTGGAAATCGTTTTCCCAAACTATTGTGGTGAATGCAAAATGGGTGACGTTCTTATATTGTTTGCTGGTTATGGGAGACCTTTCCCGAAAGTGGATTTGTCGCTGGAGAGCAGATATTAAACATGTTCTAGAGAGTCAGAAGATATCCATGGACCATGAATATGAATACTAGGGATGTTTTCAACTTATTCATTAGCAGGAACCTCATCCACAATATTTTTTATTTAGTGAACAAAAGGATACATTTCAAAACTTATATATATGTCAATATGTGGACATCTATTACAACTACTAACTATATGGTCATTACAGAGGAATTTATAGATGAAACTATTTGTTGCGTATAAAAATTGTATGTTGTAGTCCTATATCATACCATTATAAAGGAGGGGATACAATTTGCAAAATGCTTATTTGACTGGATGTAGAATAAGTCTTTACCATAACTCTTGATAATGTTAGTAGAAGTTATTGTGTTAATAGTAAGATTGAAGACATCGGAATGAGAGAAGGCATTATTCTATCACCGTTCAATTTTGTGGTAATACATTCTGAACTAATATTAGTTCTAATAACTCAAACCTTTTTATTCGTGTCCGAACTATAAACACTGTCATGATAAGTTGTCAAATGATTTTAGTCTAGTTTTCTATCCCATTCTCTTCTCTTCTTCTATCTTTTTGTAATTGACTGGTACCTAATTTAGGAGAGTATAATCGGGAAGACCAAAAAAACAAAAAAATCTTTTGACCAGTGTTATGAAAAATGTCCAAAATAGGAACATGACATCGTTAAATCTTGTCATGGAAGAGACTCTTTGTCTTTTGTGTGGCTAATTTTCCGTAATTTAGTATTTCTCTTTCTCCTTTTCTTCACGCTTTTCCTTTTCTTTTGGTTAACTAGAATTTTGGTATAAGATGAAGAAAAAATAGTGTTCGTCGGCTTGTGTTTGTCTCCGACACCTCCAAATCAATTGATGAGATTTGTCGTCGGCAGCTTTAAGTTTACCTAAAAATCCATCACAGGTTCACAGCAATTTTTTATAAAAAATAAAAAAATGTAGTAGTGTAATTATATATTTTTTCAATAAGAGTGTAATGTTGAGTGTTTATATAATAAACTTGGTTGGAGTCATATACTAACCCCTTTGATTTGACAGTCTCCATCAATCCTCAAAGTTCACACCACAGACAAAGTAAAAAAACAAAAAAAATCGTACCATCTTTGCTTTTTCTTTTATTTTCTTTCTTTACCTCATATAACACTTTCCACGCATTAATACACAAAAACAAAACGAAAAAACACTGCATCCGCAATCTCTCTCTCTATTAGCTAAGTTTACAGAAAATATCAAAACTCTTCTCTTGATCTTTCACAAGCTCCCCAGTTCTAGTATAACCCTCAAGTGACATCAACCTTTTTTGTTGTATTATTATATTTATAAGCTTCTCTTGAAGTTGTATTATATTATATCTATAAGCTTCTTATCTTTCTTTTTTTTGACATCAAAGCTTCTTATCTTATATTGGTATAACATGTGATGAGATCTCCTCACATCATCATTTTACTTGCTCTCTTCTTCTTCATTTCTCTAATCCTCCAAACCCATCAAAGAACCATTGATGATCAAACTCAACAGATTGGCTCCAACGTTGGAGACGTCAATTATGTGGCGGTGACTTCGCCGGAAGGAAGAAAAAAAGAGAGGTTTAGAGTTCGGCGACCGATGAAGACATGGCGGAAAGGGAAGATGTTTGATACCAGTGAACATGGAGTCCCAAGTGGTCCGAATCCCATCTCCAATAGGTAGAATATATATTTTAATACATAGAGCTTGTTGTATGAATATTTTGCCTAGTATTCTAGTATATCTCTTTGCTTCTGAGGTTGCACGTTAAAAAAAAAAAACGACTACTATGTTGTTTGTTGATTTCATAGTTTGAAATTGGCAGGAAATATTTTATTTATTTGGAGTTAATGGAAAAAAATAATTATACATATTTATTTCTTACAAAGGTTTTCGATTAACTCTCACTCCTAGAATTAGTGACACGCTACTTTGTATTGTATAGAACACGGTACCGCTAAAACGGTATTGTTTGACTGACAATTAAAGATTTACGTGAAAATAACAATTACATTACTTTTTTTTTTTTTGTTAAAAGAACAATTACAATTACATTACTTTCTCTTATATTTTTCTTATGAATGAAGTATATCTTTTATGTATAGTTTAGCGAAGAACCATATATATATTGTACAAAAAATAGCAATGAGAAACAATTTTAGGACGAAAATACGTCCAAGGGCCAAGGCCATGGGGTCCCCGGCCGGGTTATTAGATAAACAAAAAAAAAAAAACAAATACACATCTACAAACGCACGCATATGTTAATATATACGTAGTCAAGGGTTTGATGATAAACCATTTTCCATTTTTAGCATGTTTTCTTTGAACATATCCACTACGTTTTATATTCCTGAAGAATCTAATCTCCCATGCAAAGATGGCAACCTGAAAATACATAACTTCGATATAAACTTGTTTCGTCGTTGCTGTTCTTATATTGGTACACTAGTCATTCCACACTTGTTACACGAAAAAAGTATATATAGGAATAGGACATATAAATGACATTAAATAAATATTAAGCTATACATATATCACCTTCCAAGAGCCATATAATCAGGTGTGGCACCGGTAAACCAAGGCATTAGGAGCTCGACTCCTCTTCCTGCGTGGGAATAAAAATGGGTCAACCAAGGTACATAATATTTTCATTTAACAAACTAGAGCAAAATGAAACAAAAAGACGGAAATTTAATGTTATCGATCGTTTAATGTAAAAAAAAAAATGTTATCGATCGTTTACAAAGAACATACACCTCCAAAATTCGAAATTAGGTTAGAACACAACTATATAATTGAGCTAGTTTAAAGACAATATTAGAAGAGCAGAAACTCGCAAGAATGCCAAAATCCAGTGAGTCGATCCACACGTACATAATTCCCAGCCGCCGATCGATTATGTGATGGTAAAAAAAAAAAAATATATATATATATATATAGCTAAACAAGGTGTCAACGTACGTACTTATTGGAAAGTCTTCTAGTATAGTATAGTAGTGTCACATTAAATAGCGCCACGAACCATGCAGTAGGGATCCATAAAAATTAAACTGTTTGGGGATAATTATAGCTAGTACTTGCTTGGTGACTTCAATTCAAGAGGTCCCCCAAACATATACTGGCACATGCATAGCGACCTGCATTGATGTTGTGTCAAAGAATAGGTAGTGAGTGATGACTGATGATGATGATGATGACTAGAGTACTACACAAGAGTACTATACTTTTTCTTATTAATTAGGACTTTAATGTGCTATTATATTTATTTTAGTATCTACAAATTTTGGATCTCGACAGAATTTTTTTTTTTTTTGGATCTTTCGATTTACATATATCATGTTATTGAATAATAATATATCTTAAATAAATAATGAAGTAAAAAAACGCGTTTATATATATCTAGTTTGGGTCCTATAATCCTAAAAAGGCAAAAAAACGGGAAAAGAGAAAGGAATAAAAAAGGAAACCAGAAACGGCATAGTTTAGCGTGTAAAGGAGAGACAGATCTGGCATCCAAAGTTGCTTGCATTGCATTGGACCATCATTTTCTTACATGTACCTCAACTCAAATCCTCTTTATCTAAACTAAATTATAGTATATTCCTTAAAAACATCGATTTATACACTCCATACCATACATTTAGTAGCCAAGTTTCAGCTTTTTAAGCTTTAAGAAAACTAACATGCATGCATTTACCTTTTTCTCTTTCGAGCTCAATTTGGTTAATACAAAAAGCAAAAGAGATGGTACCAAAACTTTTACTTGTCTTCAAATTACAATATGATATGAGAACAGGTAAACGTTATAAATACTCGAAATATATAATGGCTTAGTAAGCCATCGAAGCCCAGTTTGCTTATACTCTATTGGGCCAATTAAATATGCACTAAATTCCGTAAACCGGAAAAACCAAACCGAGAAGATGCAAATCAAATTGTTTGAAAACCAAAATCATCGACTCAACCGTTTCAAATTGTGAAAACCAGAATAGAAACACCGGTTCGCGTTTGATTCGTCGCCGTTGTTCTCTCTCCCAAGGTTAACTTCGCTTTGCAACCTTGTTGAATCTAGAAAAAGCTCTCTAATTTTCCGATGTCTTTCAAATTGATCTAGCTCTCAGGTTGATTTGCTGAATTTGAAACCTTCTTCTACTCTCTCCAGTTGATTGTGTAGAACTGTCGATGCTAGTTGTGGAATTGCATAGAGATTTTTAATTTTTTTTATGATGATGATGATTATTATGAGTATCGGTCTTAGAATCTGCTCATGTTCACTCTAAATTTGTGAATTTTTGTGGGGGTTGTAGCTCAGATTTTGTGCAGAGCAATGTAGGTATTTTTTTTAATACAATTCACTGTCTCATGATTAGGCTTTTGTGTTGTTGACAAAGTATGCAATGTTCTTGTTTCACCTGAATCATTTTTTTTTAGGTTTTACTCTAGAAGATTTGTATTACTTGGTTGCTTTTTGCAAGTGATGATGCTTAAATTTAAGTTACCTAGTCAGTTAGTTATAATTGTGCAGGACCAATTTCATGAACTTCCAAGTTTCATTGTTCATTTCACCGATATCTCTTAAGAGGCTAAGTTCCTGTAATTGGTTACAACATGGTCACAATAGAGCTGATAATTTTATTGTTATTGGTATATGAGTAGGTACATTTTATCTTGCAAGGTGGTACTTCTTAGTACCGTATGCTCAATTCACTACAACATTTTGCTATTTTATGTCTTTTGGACATTTTTTAGGAAGTGGTTTCCCACAGAGTAACTCATTTCCAATGTAAATGGACGGATCTTGAAACTTGACAAGCTTAGGTATGCTCCCCTCCAGTTTATTGTACGAAAGATTCAGACTTTGCAGAGAAGTTATTGCTGCCAAGCTCTGAGGAATGGCTCCAGAAAGCTTGTTTCTTGATAGATCAAGCGTCTCCAAGCGACTCAGTTCTGAAATCTTCTCTGGAATGCTTCCTGCTATGGAGTTTCTTGATAAATTCAAGATTCGAAGATACGGGAGTCCCAAGATTTCTCTTGGGATCTCTCCGCTTATGTTGTTTCCTGAAAGGTTTATGCTATTGACTATGTCTTGGTATTCACGAGCTCTTGTCACAATGAAGACTAGATTCTGAAACACCTCGTTGTTTGTACCTCGAGCAATGGCTGTGAGATTGCTGATGCATTTTGGAATTGGTCCGGAGATTTTGTTTCCGGAGAGATCCAGAATGCGTAGATTAGGAGCGCTGCAGAGATCATCTGGGATTTGGCCAATGAAGGAGTTACTTTGCAGACGAAGCATGAACAGAGAATACAACTTTCCTAACCATGAAGGAAGCTTCCCAGTCAGCTTGTTTCCTCCAAGATCGATGTTCGTAAGTCCAGAGCAATTCTGAAGACTCTCTGGGATTTTACCTTCCAACGCATTTTGGTTCAGAAGCAAGACGCTGAGAGAAGGTAACTGACCTAAAGACTCTGGTATTTGGCCTGATAAGTTATTCTCAGACGCATCAATTCCATAAAGCATGAACTGCCGGTGCCAACAGTTTGGCAAACTACCAGAGAAATGGTTCTTCCTGAGAGATAGAATTTGCAGCCCGGAGATATCACATAGAGATGATGGGATGTTGCCGGTGAAGCTGTTATGAAAGAGGTAGATATTTTGAATCCTTGGCATCAAGACGTCAATGTTCTGAGGAATAGAACCCGAGAAGTTGTTCTCGTAAAGACGCAGCTCCGTTGCGTTTGTTGACCAGAGAGGAAAAGGGCCTTCAAAGCTGTTGGAGCTTAAGTCAATGTTGTTTAACTTTGGGAACGCAAGCTTTTGAGGTAATCTACCTTTGATTCTGTTGTTTGCTAGAATCAGGTAAGTTACTTCAGAAGAGATTCCTGAAAACCAGCTATCCGGTATTGTATCTTCAATTCCAGTGTTTCTGAGTACGACATAGTTGAGCTTGGTCTGTACTTGAAGCCACATTGGAAACGAAGGACCGATCTGGCAGTTCTCGATTTGGATTAACTCTAGTCTGAAAGGAGGAATCCAAGTAGATGGTACCTTGAAGATAAGAGATCTGTATGGTTCAGTTGTGAGACGAATGGTTTTCAAGCTTCTGAGATTCACGAAGTGAGACTTTTGCAGAACACCTTCCCATGTATTCGCCATCAAGTTCAGATCCACAAGCTCCGCAAGCTTCCCCAAGCTTTCTGCTATTGACCCGTTCATAGTATTGTAAGAGAGATCAAGTTTCTTCAGTGACGCCATGTTTCCTATAGAGGAAGGGACCGAACCCGTGAAAGAATTCGATGAAAGATCCAGAGTCTGCAGATTCCTCAACGCTCCAAGCGACTCAGGCAATGTCCCAGCTAACTTGTTGGAACTGAGATCGAGAAAGACCAAGCTGTTGCCTTTGTTTCTGGACAAGGCGTCTAAGAAACCATTGATTTGACCATTGAGTTCGTTTGCAGAAAGGTCAAGAAACTTCAGTCGAGGAAGGTCTCCAAGAACAGATGGAATCTCGCCCTGGAGTGCCAGATTATTCGACAGATCAAGTGTCTCTAGAAGCTTCAAGTTCTTGAACCCGGTAGGAATGGAACCTTCCAGAAAACACCATCTGAGGGATAGCTCTCTGAGGTTAGTGAGACCAAATAGCCAGTTGGGTATTGGCGTATTGAGAGAGTTTCCAGACAAATCAAGAACTTCAAGGTGCTTCAGATTCGCAGAGGAAGACAAAGAGAGAGGCAAGTTCTTAATCTCACTATCTGACAAACGCAACTCCTTAAGCGCCGTGACTTTGCTGAAATCCTCTAACCAGGTTTCACCGGCACCGCTCAGATTCACATTTGCCATGTTGAGGTACTTCAGAGAAGTAGACAGACCAGAAAGCCACCGGAGGTTGCTTGCACGCAAAGAACTAGCGGAGAGATCAAGAGACTCCAGCTTCGACAAATTCCCAAGATTGGCAGGAATTTCACCGGAAAACGAGGAGGAAGAAAGATTCAGGTACCTTAGGCTAACGATTTGGCCGATAAATTCTGGAATCTCGACTCCACCGAAATCGTTTGAGCTCAAGTCCAGGTAGCTCAAGAACTTGAGACTGGTCAAAGACTGATGTAACTTCCCTCGCAAGGAACTTCTTTCATACTCATCGGAGCGAACGTCTTGAACCGGGTTTCTGAGATCAATCTTGACGACGTGACTGGTCCGTACGTCACAGAGAACACCAGACCAGTTGCAACAATCAGGTCCGGACCAAGATTTGAGTCGACCCGAAGTATCATTGAGTGATGCTCTGAAGGTGAGAAGAGCTTGTCGCTCGGTGGATATGCATTTAGGCTTAGCTGCAGATCCGAAATCAGGGACTGTGAGAAGTAAAATGAGAACCAGAGAGAAGAGGAAGAAGCTAGGCCTGAGCTTAAGTTTGAGATTCATACTTTTAAAAGCTGAGTTTGTTTTGTTTCTTTTGTCTAACGTTTCAATATATACATGTTCGAACGCAGACATATTAGACCAGCATTGTATGTACATACATATACAAACAGAATAGATGTATATAAATATACGCGTATATTTTAAACAAATACGAACACGGTTTATATCAATGTATATAAATATGAATATAGAAACGTGTTATTTTGCTGGTGCGCATTGAAGTAAGTGCAAATAGATATTTGAGCATAATCATCTCACACATCACATGGCTCGTGTGTGGGGTTTGTTCTCTTTGTTGTATTGGTCTATTTGAGGCACTCGTTTTTTTGACTTTTATATTTTACAATTTACGCCGACAAACTCCTTGATTTTTTTTTTGTTTTTATACAAGCAATACGATATTTTCTTTAATATTTGGATCTTGTCCAATCTCAGAGAAGCAATTTCCTTAGAAAATGGGCTTGTAAAGGCCCATTAAATTAACTTTTTACGAATCGTTTTGGTCCATTTGAATGTCTTAATAAGCACGACTAATTTTAATTTTATTATAAATTTGCCTCGTTAATTATTGGTTACAGAGACACTAATCATCAGAAAAGAACATTCGAAATAGTTAGTCGCAGAGTCATGGTAGCTCCGCTGACTCTGCCAACTCGTCGTCTCTTCCGTAGCCATTAAGCTCAGCTCAAATTTTTCCTCGAGAAAAAAACAGACTCTGCAATTTGTGTTACTTTTTCCTCGAGAAGAATGTGTCCTCCGAGTAATAAAGGAGCTGTTTTGGCTGTGATTCTAGCGTTGACCATGGTGGTGGTGGTCAACGGGGTGTCAGCGAGATTCTTCGTGGAGAAGGGAAGCTTGACGGTACTTAATTCATGGAAAATGGGAGGTAAGCATGACGCAGCCATCGCAAACTTTGGTCTCCCCAACTACGGTGGTTTCATGATCGGCTCCGTCGTCTACGCTGGCCAAGATGCTTACGGATGCGACTCTTTTAAAAAAACCTTCAATTCCAAGTCTCCTTATCCCAAAATTCTCCTCATTGATCGTGGAGGTACAATTACAAAGAAAGTTCTGTAATTGGGCTTTTGCTTCGATTAATTTAGTAAAAAGTAAAGCAATTTTGACTGTTTCATCAAGAATCTGGTTAAAAGTTTGAAACTTTTTGTTGTTGTTGTCAACATTGTGATTAAAGTTTCAAATTTTATTGGTTTTGATAACATTGTGATTGAAGTTTGAAACTGTTCTGATAGATTTAGAGGGTTTGTGAATCAGACTCTATCTCGTTTTTGTTTTCTAGTGTGTAACTTTGCTATGAAGATATGGAATGGGCAACAAGCCGGTGCAGCGGCTGTTCTTATAGCAGATAACATAGGTGAGCCATTGATAGCAATGGATTCACCTCAAGATGAAGATCCTGACTTTATAGATAAAATCAACATCCCATCAGCTTTGATCCTTCGCTCTCTCGGAGATAGTCTCAAGAAAGCTCTTAAAAGAGGTGAGGAGGTAATCTTGAAGATAGACTGGAGTGAGTCTATACCAAACCCTGATGAAAGAGTTGAGTATGAGCTATGGGCTAATACTAATGATGAATGTGGTGTACACTGCGATAAACAGATAGATTTCATAAAGAACTTTAAGGGAACAGCTCAAATTCTTGAAAAAGGCGGTTTTACTTTGTTCAGACCTCATTACATTGCTTGGTTCTGTCCCAAAGAGCTTCGACTTGGTAGCCAATGTAAGACTCAGTGTATAAACCAAGGGAGGTATTGTGCTCCTGATCCTAAGCAAGACTCTGAAGATGGATATAATGGGAGAGACGTTGTTTACGAGAATCTGAGACAGTTATGTGTTCATAGAGTAGCTAAGGAAAAGAACACTTCTTGGATCTGGTGGGATTATGTGACAGATTTTAACATCAGGTGTTCTATGAAGGAGAAGAAATACAGCAAAGAATGCGCAGAAACTGTCGTGGAATCTCTCGGTAATGAAGGCCTTTTGTTTTCCTGAGAGATATCACAATCTGCCTGCAACTCTTTATTTAACAGTGTCAGGGTCTATTCTCAGGGTTGTCTCTTGAGAAGATCAAGAAATGCATTGGTGATCCTGATGCTGATGTAGAGAATGAAGTTCTTAAAGCCGAGCAAGCTTTTCAGGTTCGCGGTCTCTTCAAATTCACCGAGCTGTTTATTCTACTACTCTTTTCATGACATTTTGAAGTACAGTTAGGCCAAGAGAATCGCGGGGTTGTCACAATTTTTCCAACATTGATCATCAACAATGCTAAATATCGCGGTAAATTGGAGAGAACCGCAGTGCTGAAAGCTATATGTTCAGGATTCAAGGAAAGAACCGAACCTTCAATATGTTTAAATACAGGTCAAGTCATTTTCCTCGAGTAAGATAGTCGTATTCTCTGACAACATACTAAAAAAATCTTCTTGATCTTATTCTAAACAGATATAGAGACCAATGAATGTCTTGAAGCAAATGGAGGATGCTGGCAAGACAAAATATCCAATCTAACGGCTTGCAAGGTATAACAATCCATATAACAATATTTTTATCGTTCTTTAATCTATATCATCTCTTCTTTATAGATTACATGAATTTTACCAGGACACATTTAGGGGAAGAGTATGCGAGTGCCCTGTTGTCAATGGTGTTCAATATAAAGGAGATGGTTATACCTCCTGCAAGCGTATGTTTTGAAACTTCTTTTCCAAAATTTCTCATTCTACACTTTAGTTCACTGGTCTTTGAAAAATTCTTTGTTTCTTGTTCTTGATTACAGCCTATGGACCTGCGAGATGTTCAATGAACGATGGAGGCTGCTGGTCTGAAACTAGAAAGGGTCTAACTTTCTCTGCTTGTTTGGTTAAGTGACTGATGCTCTTTCTTCCACTTTGCTTAAGTTTGAAATTTTTTCTGACTTTTCTAATTGTTTGATGTAGAACTCGGAGACATCAGGATGTCGTTGCCCTCTAGGCTTCCGTGGAGATGGTCTGAAATGTGAAGGTGAATTATTTTTATAACAATTTGTCATAGTAAAAATCGAGTTTCTTTGACATTGTCTCTCACCGATAAAAATTGCTTCATGACTAGACATTGATGAATGCAAAGAGAAATCAGCTTGTCAATGTGATGACTGCAAATGCAAGAACATTTGGGGAGGATATGAATGCAAATGTTCTAACAATAGTCTCTATATGAAAGAAGAAGACACTTGTATCGGTATGTTGAGGCCAATTTTTGTTCAGATATCACTAGGACAAAGTAAATCCCATTGTTTACATTTGTGCCGGCTTGTGCAGAAAAAAGAAGTGGATCAAGAAGCAGATGGTTGTTCACAATTGTGGTTGTAATCGCTATTGCAAGCATCTCTTTAGGTGCTTATACATTCTACAAGTACCATCTTCAGGTAATGTTACTTTGCCACTTAACACTTTTCTTATGCATCATCATTCATCAAACTCTAACCAGTCTTTCTATCTTTGCATCAATGCAGTCATACGTGGATTCAGAGATCGCGTGCATTATGTCTCAGTACATACCACTCGAGAGCCAAAGCATCATCCAAGACGCTAAGTAAATAAGAACTCTGCTTGTCATTAAATGAAGATGGTTGTAATATAGGAGTTCTGAAAGTTATATAGCGTAAAACATAAAATAACGATTTATTGCTTTCATTGAGAGTTGAACTCAAGACCTCCCGCTTACTAAACGGGTGCTCTAACCAACTGAGCTATGAAAGCTTTTGTTAGCTATACACCAGGGATTTTAGATATTCCTATAATACAATCGATGCTACAGTCTCTGCTCTCTCTACTCGTCTGATCCTTCAAGTTTAAATCTTTTTCCACATTTTTGTTGTTTTTAATTCTGGGTTTTGACCCTAGACACTAAAAATTCGCATGAGTTTTGATCTAGCTTTTGAACAATATTAGTTCATCGTCATCCTTCTGGTAAGTCTTTGTTTTCTTATGTTTCTTGTGATGCTACCTAAATACCACTTGCGTTGTACATTTTTGATCGCTGTACCTTTGTGTTAGTAAGGTGTAAGATTGGAATATGAAATGATTTGGAGATAATTGAATGAGTTAGTAACTGATTTCAATTTGGCAATTTCGATCCATTTTTATTGTTTATGTGATTATTTTGATTGAGAGGGAAGAAGGATACAAATAAAAGAGTAAACTTTGGGTTAAGTTGCAGAGGATTTCGAATGTGGTTGATTTTGAACTCTTAGAGGACGAGGATGGAGCCTGAGAGAACAATTTTGCAGCACAGAGTAAACTTTCACTTTGGATTCTATTTCATTGATGGATCAAAACTCGTGAAAAAGCTTTTCTTTATGCATATTCACAGAAGATTCAAACTTTTATTGTTGCAGTCTTGCAGATTCTAGGGAATGAAGCAGTTCATGAAGAAAGCTATAAAGGAGAATAACATTAGAGTGGAAAGAAGAGACCTTTATGGGAGCTGGATTATAGTTTCTAAGATCTTGGCACGATTTGCTGATGAGCCATATCGAATGTTGCATGAAGACCAAACAACAAATAGTAAAGCAACATGACTAAAGTGCAAACCCCAAACCTTATAAAAGCCTCAGCTCCCAAAGATCCCATGAGGAAGATGTTTGTTGCTATTGATAAGCACGGGAGCCATGGGACTAACGGTACGCCCCACACTTTCGGTGTTCTTTGCTGAGGAACAAACAAGACAATCCCCAATGTCCCCAAGAACCAGAAAGGAACTGTTATTGTGTAACCGATCCATGATCCCTTGAGCCGCATTCCCCAATAACCTGAGGTTCCCATTGAAGAAGCAACAACGACTAAGAGACAGATGATAAGCTTAAGAAGATCAGCTCTTGGAGTAACTTCTCTCACGTAGTATCTCCTCACTAGTAGTGCGATAGGCATCATTGTGAAGATGAAGAGAATACTTATCGATAGGAGGCTTGACAAAACATCTAAACCCGAAAAGAAAGCGATTAGAGCACTTGGAATTGATACTAGGAGGTTAGCGTTTATAGGTGTTCCGGTTTTGGGATGGACGAGTGCAAATATAGGCGGTATCATGTGCGTCCGTGCGATGTGAGTAACGTATCGCGCGTGTCCCATTGCTGCTACTAAAAGAACTGTGGTCATTCCTTTGAGAGCACCAATCGCCACCAGGTACTTTCCCCATTTCATTCCAACGCTCTGAAATGCTACTGAGTAAGCTGCGTTTGGATCTATATCTGTGTACTTCTGCATCATACTCAAGGATAGTGCCATCAAGCAGTATATCACTGTTATTATCGACATTGAACCGAGTAACCCTATTGGTATGTCTCTTGATGGATTCTTGGTTTCTTCAGCCATTGTTGCTAGGCTATCAAACCCTCCATACGCAAAGTACACAACTGCAGCTGCTCTGAACACTCCTTCAGGTCCATAAGGCAAGAATGGAGTCAGATTTGATGTGTCTACGTGAATAAAACCCGCTACTATCACAAAAAATATCACAAAAGTGTTGATAGCAGAAGCTATCCAGTTGAGCAATGAAGTCTTTCGGGTGCTGATCGATGCGATTGTGGTTGAAGCGGCTATAACCACAACAGCTATTGGGTCCAAGAGATTAAAACCGGAACTGAGATCTGTTTTGATACGTAGAGCGTTGGGTTTGCGATTCAGAAGAGTAGCAAAATATGAAGTCCAGGCTCTAGCAACAGCTGCAGTGCCAACTATACTCTCAAGAATTATGTTTCCTGCGGTGATGAACGCTGCAAAATCCCCAAGCTCAATCCGTAAATAGGCGAAGGAACCACCAGCTACGGGGACTTCCACAGAGAATTCCGTGTAACAGAAGACAGAGAGCATAGCAGAAACACCTGAAACAACATAAGACAACACAATAGCAGGTCCTGCTTGTTCATGAGCTTCTTGACCTGTCAAAACAAAGATTCCAGCTCCAATCACTGACCCGAACCCGAACCATACTAAATCCCACCATGTGAGACACCGTTTCATCTCGTGCTCACTCTGTTTCTTGAGCTCGAACCGCTCGGTGTCGTCATCAGACCTACTAACCAACCTGTTCTTGAACCTGGAACATGTCTGAGACAAAGCAGCTCTGTAACTACCAAAGCTCTGAAAAGATTCCTCAGGGAAGAAATCTCTCTTGCTCCATCTCCAGTACCCTCTCTCTTCACCATCCATTTTATCTCTCTTGCTTCAAAGATTTTGTTAATGAAAGAGAGCTAAAGAGACACCATAGTTTGACTAGTAGACGTTTCAGACAATTCTTTGTACTTTTGTAGCCTCCCTCTTCTTCCAATGACACGAAACTATCGTCAACTTGTGTGTACTGTCCATTCAATTAATCTCCCCACATATTAGATTTGCTTTCGTTATCTACATCACTCTCATTGTCTTTACTTGAGTACCTCAAGGTCCTCTCAACCTTGAAAATTCATAATTCAGTGCTTTTACACTTAGGGGACTGTAAAATAATGAATTTGCAAAATAGACCTTGAATGTTTTTTAAGAAACCACATTTAATAGAGGAGGACGAGTTGGATAGAGAGTGATAGTACCAAAGAGCAGAACTCTTGAGATATCGTTGTAGTCCATCACGATATATATGGATACGTGTGGGTTGTTATTTAAATTGTTTTCAATATTCTTATAATAATTAAGGTAATACTTAATCCCTCATTTTACTAGCCTTATTGACAATAAGGTCAACTGGCCACGAATAGTACAGTAGGCATAGTGACTGAAATGCTTATACGTAACATAGTAACAGTGTTTAGACTTGTGCTTAATCAGATTTAGACTTGGCTTATGTGCGAAAATCTTATTATAGAGATGTTAGTGTAACTAAATTTCCAAATGAACCAGATGTGCTCGAAGCTCTAAAGAGTTCATGTGAGGCCATCTAAGGAGCAAAGATTACTAACATCAATTATCCGGTACCCAAATATAATTTACCGGAGTCAAAATATAACAAAAAAAAAATTAATAATTTTAAAAGGCTAAAATCTAGAGATGTATCAAGGATTTTTCATTCATAAATTTCAATTAGAAATGTATCCAAAATTTTTAAAATTCTCTCAAACTCACTTTTTATTAAAATTTTAAAATTTAAATGTTAAGTTTGAATAACATTGGATTTGATATGACTTTTCTAAATCTTTGATTGAATAACAAGAGATTGTAAGTTATTTTGAAATGATTTTAAATAAATTTCAAGTTCAATAACATAGGATTTGAAATGAGATATTAAAATCACATTTTGAATAACAAGGGATTTAAAGAAAAAACCAAAAATTTTTAAAATCCTTGTTCCAATACATACCCCCTCAAGAGATTCATGTTGAAATTCAAACCAAACAAGATTAGAGAAATTATAGCGTGAGTGTACATGAACAAACATGTGGTCTGATGTGGTATGGTGGCAAAGTATATCTCTCTTGGAGAGAAGGTTCCACAGTTCGATTTCCGTCGAAAACAAAAAATCAATTTTTTTTTGGCCTTCGTCGTGATGAACACCGTCGGAGCAATTTCTTTTCCGGAATCTCCAATTTCATTTTTAATTAGCTCACTCAATTATTTTCTCAACAAACGCTATGAACACCGACAAAGAAGCTTTGATGAAATCGGAATCGCCAGTGACGGAATCTCCGGTGTACATGAACAAATATGTGGCCTGGTGGCAAAGTATATCTCTATTGGAGAGAATGGTCCACGGTTTGATTCCCATTAGCCGAAAACAAAGAAATATTTTATTTTATTTTTTTTGTCTTCCTCGTGAGTCATCGTGATGAGCACCGTCGGAGCCAAATTTATTCCCGGAATCTCATATACATCTACATGTATTAATTAGGTCACTAATTCTCTTTTCAACAAACTTCAAAACTTTCTTTTCCCAGATGATGCTATGATGACCGACGACGAATATTTGCTGAAATCTAAACTGACGGCGTCGGAGGTTACATTGGAATCGCCAGTTTCGGAGGTTACATCGGAATCTCCGGTGTCGTTAATTAATGACCGTTACGCCGGGAATGTCAAATTTGAGATCTTCAGCTTATTGAAAGTTTTCATGCTCTCCGTTATTATTTTTAAGTTTCTATGTTTAACTAATCTTCTTAATTCTCTTTGTATTAAAGGATAAATAAGGAGATAAAAATAGTTTGTGTAAAAAATGTTGAATAGAAATAACTTAAGTGGATGTATTATTTTTATACTAGATAATCCCCGTGTTATTACATGGGTAAAAATTAAAAAAAGATATTGAGAATAATTAAGTAGTGATATACATGTTTTTAGATTTTATCTTGTAACATTTTAATATTGAATATGAATCTCTCATATTTTATTTTAATACTCTCAGTTCCAATATATAAGAATTTTAAAGTTTTTTTGCTCTATTTTATAATATTTTTACAAATTTTTATGTACAATTTTTATTAATATAACAATTTATGACTATATTCCTATGCAATATAAATGACATTATATTTATTTTTTATTAATCTTCATATTTTTATCCAAAAACTCTTATAACACAAGAAGTATCATTTAAAGATCTATACCATCATAATAAACCATATTTTAAGTTTAAATATACATTTCATCTTAGTGAATAGAACTAAATATCTTATATCAAACACATTAATACATCATATCAAATATATATCGTAGTAAGAATTAAAAATACAAATAAAATTAACAAAATATAATTCATAAAAAAAACTGAATGAACATTATTTAAGATATATTTGTTATGTTGTTATCTCATAAGTACTAATTTTACCTTATGTCATAATCAATTTTAAATGAGTGGAATTTATAAAATAAAAACATATATAAATATATAGCCAGAGACATTCTCATCAAATAACTGAAGATTAATTCCTATAAATTTTAATTTATTTCGAATTATCTTATGTTTTAATATATGCATTACAAAAATACATATGTTGAAATTATAAAATCAAACATAAAAAATTACTAATATTCTTAAAAAAAAATTTAAAAAATGATACATATTAATGTTTGAAGAATTTTTAATCTAAAATAAATTTCATCGTTAGACATTCAGTTTAGTAATCACATTTAACTATCCATTTCATCGTAAAACTATAATTCACTTCTTCATAGATTAGAGTTAGAAAATTTAATAAAAAAATAATATGAGCATCGTATGAGAGATAATATGTATTGGTTAGTGTTTTAAATTTAACAATAAAAATAATCTGTAAAAAAATCAGTTAACATCCACAAAATTTTTGGAAATCCAAAAATATCCAAAATATTATTCTTCTATATGTCATAATTTCATAAGTAATACTTTTGTCAATTTTCATCAATTAACCAAAAATTCATTCCTACAACCTCATTTTTTTTCCAGGTTTCTCATATTACTACATGTAAGCTTGTAGTCTATATGCATTAAGATCTTTAAAATAAAACATGTAAAACTATACTAATACACATCATGTATTGAATTTTTTTCTTTTTAAGTTCATTATTCTTTAAAGGTTTTGTGTATATTACTGTAACATCCGCGAACCAGATTATGCGGTTTTGGCAGGAGTGTCGATCGACACCCTTGTGGAATCGATCGACACCACTGTTTTTGGGTTCGTTGGGTTTGTTTTAATTCGCGATTTTGGTTTGGTTGGTTTGGTTTAGTTATCTAAACTGAGTATATAAGTGGAGAAGCGACAAATTAAAGGTTTTAGGGTGTCTGGTCGCCGTTTGCAGAGATAGAGAGAGAGGAGAGAGCCTATTGTGGTGTGAAGGAGATTAAAGGAGAAAGAGCAGAATCGTTAGGGTTTGGGAGGAAACAGTTTCGGCATATCAAATCGTTCTCAAAGGTAATGAAATTTGGTAGGTTTATTCCCAAGTCTTTCATCGTCATTCTCCTTTTTACAGAAGTAGTTTTGGATTTAAACTCGATGAGTTATTGGCAGTTTCGTGAGTCACGTTTCTCAGACGCGAGTTGGAACTATCGGGGATTGTAATTGAGATCGTGGTCTCGTCTGGTTCCTGATCGTGCTGAAATTTTGTGGGAAGCTTCGTGACGTCTAGGGATAGCTTTTCACCGGAGCGATTTGTTAGTTAACGGTTGGTTTTCATTTTAGGGTTCCGTCTTTGAGACTGTTCTTTTCTGATGCTTCTGTCCAGTTTTGCTATAAGTCGTTTTTGGTTGTGTAGCTTGTTGTAGGGCGTTTCTGGACTGTTTCAGACGTTAGGAGGGTCTCAACTGGTTGTATTGGTTGTTATAATCAGTTGATAAGGTGAGTGCATGACCATAGCTTATCTAAGCCTGAAGTTCGCGTCTGCGAAGGGAGTGTCGATCGACACCTCTCTGGTGTCGGTCGACACCAAGTTGCTTGTTTCATGATTTTTCCTGGTTTGTTTGTGTTTGGTTGTCATTTGTTAAGCATTGATTTCTCAGTTGCTTGTGTGTATAGCCCAGTAGATGGGAGGATTTCCTCACTAAGTATTTGTGATAATACTTACGCATCTCAATTGTTGTTTGTGGTGTGCAGGTTTGTGTTGTGGAATCATGGCGATGAGGAGGAGGATGATCTAGGGTCTCGTTTGTGTGTTATTGGATTGTTGGATATGTTGTTGGAACCTTGGATAGAGATATGCTAGGTTGATGGATAGAATGCTTAGGATTGTTATTGTATTGATGTTGTAATGGTTTTGTATGGTTGGTATGTTTCCGCTGTGTGTACAGGTTGTTATTGGTTTAAGTTAGTAGTATAGGCTGCATAATTGTTTATATTGTATTTAATTATTAAAAAAAAAAAGGTCGGGTTGTTTCAATTACAATAAAAAATTATATTACAACGATAAATACAATTTATATCCAACTTAAATTATGTTAAATAACTTATGTTATTCTTTTTAACTTTGCTATTAATTATTTATTGATTAATATACATGCTTAATAAATTAAGTTTTGGATTACAAATGTCAAATTTTATTGAGAACACACGTATAATATAATTAGCATAAGATGAAAATATATTGATTTTTTTAGTTTTCCTTTTTGATTTAGAAAACTAATTTTTTAAAAAATATAAACATGTAAAATTCTGTAAATATAATTAGATGTCCTATTACGTTTATCAAAAAAAAAATTGACATGTGTCAACATCTAATCAATAAATTTTTGGAAATCCAAAAATATCCAAAATATTATTCTTAATGTCATAATTTCATAAGTAATACTTTTGTCAATTTTCATCAATTAACCAAAAATTCATTCCTATAACCTCATTTTTTTCCTAGGTTTCTCATATTACTACATGTAAGCATATAGTCTACATGCATAAAAGTCTTTAAAATGGAACACATTATGTATTTAATTTTTTTCTTTTTAAGTTTATTATTCTTTAAAGGTTTTGTGTATTTTATAATAAAAATTATATTACAACGATAAATACAATTTATATCCAACTTAAATTATGTTAAATTATAATAAAGGTTTTTAACTTTGCTATTAATTATTTATTGATTAATATACATGCTTAATAAATTAAGTTTTAGGTTACAAATGTCAAATTTTATGGAGAACATATGTATAATATAATTAGCATAAGATGAAAATATATTGATTTTGTTAGTTTTCTTTTCTGATTTTGAAAACTAATTTTTTTAAAAATATAAGCATGTAAAATTCTGTAAATATAATTAGCTGTCTTACTACGTTTATCAAAAAAAATTAGCATTTGTCAACATCTAATCAATATATTTAACACGTGTTACAATTTTGTCAATGAGTAACTTTCACATCAAGCTTTATATAATAAGATTGTGTTATCAGCTAGCTACTATCCTTAGCCTACCACATAATTTACTTCGTCACCAAAATTGACATCTCAATATAGAATAGGCATCCGAAAATTAACCTCGGACATATATGACAAAACGTATATAGTAATAATTGATCTAATTATTTTTTTTTGGTTATATCAACAACAAAAGTAAAGTGTTTATCAATTGACATCGTGACAACTATAAACTATCTACTATGCACATAGTCTAAAAACTAAAAAGAACAAACAATACCAGCTGATGTAATTCACGACCATCATCATTGACTTAAATTAAATATAGCAAACATTATTAAAAATTTGATGTTAGTTAACTCGTGCAGGTTTCATCCAAAACATTAACGCAACATGGAGTGTTCAATAATACACACAAGATCCAATCATTACTTGGAGGAGTCACTTGAAAACCAAAACACAATGTGCCAAACAAATTTCATTAGACAATAACAAATTATTAAATTATTCAAAATCATATTCATCAACTCATCATCGATACAAGAAGGGCTCGAGTGTTCATCAACTAAACGGTAAACGGTAGAATATGAAGGGAACGTCAGGTTTTTCACCACCGGTTCTCCACTCTCCGGTCCTCAACACCATCTTCGCGATTATCCACTTTGTCCCCAAACTCGTTGTCATCGTTGATCGCCAGGAACTCGTTGTTTACTGCCTCCAATATTGGCCGGTCCATCGATTTTCACTTCTCAAACACTTTTCAAACCAAATATTGAAATTAGATTTTTGCTTCAATTTAATTTAAATATAAAAAAATAATTAATTTGTCACTATAGATTTAACAGTCGAACGTTGGACACCGAAAATGAAAAAATGAACGTTAGAAAGTTAGAGACAGTGAACTTTACCTAATCAACTTGCATTTCTTCACATCCCTCAATGTGATTGTATAAGCGTGAAATTAAGAGTTTTGTTGTATCAAACCGTTCAAACGCATTGTTTTGGTTTGAAAATTATAAAATCTCCTTTATAATAAAACAAAAATACATAACATAGTTTTGGTAGACTTTATAATTTTAATAAATGGTTACAAATAGGTTATATATAAGTTATAAATTAATCTATATATTAATTGTAACAAATAAACCCGAAAATCTTAAACGGGTTTTTCCAAATTAATAGTTCATGGGTATTCCAAACTTTATTTTCGGAAGATCACGTATATGGTTCTAAATATCTAGAATCACAATTTTACCAATTTATTTTCTACAGATTTTATTGATAAACTACATCAATAAAATAGTTATTAAAGGGATAAAAATATACTCTCAATCATAAAAAAGGAATCAAGTCTCGCTAATTAAACAAGATTAATCTTGATATTCGGGATCGTATTATATTTACTAAAAATTAAACCTTAATGCTAGATTAGGATCCGTGCTAGAGCACGGGTTGAAATTCCTTTTATTTATATTATAAGTTTAGAATAAAATATAATTTATATGATTGATTTTAAAAGTTTTTAAGGTCCTAATCTAGCATTAATCGTGATCTTCAGAATTGTATTTTATTCTAAAATTATAATAAAAAAAAAAAATTTCAATCCGTGCTAGAGTACGGGTCCCAATCTAGTAAAAAATAAATGTAAAAGCATACTAAAACTTAAAATAGAAAACATGTTACGAACACTACATATATAAACAATTTCATATGACCGTATAAACTACATATATGCATGTAAACTCACGTATAAGGCTAGCTAGTAAAAAAACTAAGAACCTGGATTTTGTTTAGTAATTGTATCCCATGTGATTTTAAACAATTGTAATAATAATAATAGCACTAGATTAGGACCCGTACTAGAGCACGCGTTGAAATTCATTTTATTTATATTGCACTTTTTTCTATAAAATATAATTTATGTGATTGTTTAAAAATGTTTTTTGGACAATATGTGCTTGTTTGTAACCGTATCCGTGCTCGTACACGGTTAAAATCTAGTAATTAAAATCAACCCGTGCTCTAGCACTTTGGTGACTGAAAATTTCTCAATGATTTTCCAATTCTCTTTTGTGAGAACTTTCTTAAATTTCGTAACATCCTCCTTCTTCACTTCTGCTTGGATTTTGTTACCCTGTAAAAAAAAATATAATCGGAAATCACTTTTAATCCGCGGAAGAGTAATTAAGTTTTGAAAATTTGTTACCTATATATGGTTAATTAAATATTCTTTGGAGATTTGATGATATTCTTTCGAATATATTTTTAAGAGGATCTTAAATCGAGATTTAATTAATAGTTATAACATATATAACCTATAACCTATCAAATATCAAATAATTAATTTTATAATACATATTATATAGTCTACAAAAAAGTTGTGTACTTGTGTTTTATTATATAGGGGATGATTCTGGATTAGAAAATCTTGTGTTGTCATTTATGATACACTAGATTAGGACCCGCCCGATGTGCGGGTTTAGAATTTTTAAAATAAAATTAAATTTAACAAAGAATATAAAATAAATATTTTTAGTAAGTACAACCTATCTATAAAAATAAATTAATACACGAATTTGTCAAATATGATATTTGGTGTAAATGGTGCGACTCTGCGGTTGAGACTATTAATCATGTTTTCTTTGAATGCCCTCGCTCGTGTGAAGTTTGGGATTTATCTCCGACTATAGTCTTGTCAGAGGGTTTTCCATATGAGTCGGTGTACTCGAATTTGAATTCTGTTTTCTAGAGGAATGCCTCTCAACAGGGTGATCCTGATCAACTTCTTCAATTACAATGGATATTAGGGGCAATCTAAAAGGCCAAAAATAAAAAAGTTTTTCAAGGTTTAGAGATCGAGGCGAATGATATAATTGCTAAGGCTTTGGACGATAAGTTAGCTTGGGAAGAAGCGCTCCCTTTTCGGCGGTCATGTCAGCTCCATCTCCGTCTTCAGATGTCTAGGTTTCTTCACCTGGTTGTCAGATTGATGGTTCTGGAAAAGCAACCAATGTGCATTCAGTTTTGGGCTGGTAGTATCGCGTTGGTGAGGAGCAAACCTTGTTGTTGGGGGCCAAGTGTCTAAGACGGCCCCTCCTCCCTACATTCGGAGTTAGAAGCATTGTTGTAGGTTATTGAGCGGATACGTGCTGCAGGGATCGCTTGTCAACATTTCGAGACTAATTGTGCTGAGTTACTCACTATTGTGCAGTCCCTGAAGATTGACCGTCCTTCTCCAACCTGCTCGATGAGTTTAACTCGCTGGAGTCCTTCCCACTATCCTATATCTCTTGGATCCCACGTGCGTCAAATACGAAGGCAGATTGTCTTGCTCGTGCTCCGCGTTCTCTTCTGAAGTTTCTTTTGTAAACCCCTTCCCTCCAACTTGGACAACTAACCGATGCAATTTTTTTTAATTTATTGTTTGGTTGGAAAAAATATATATATAGATACACTTTTAGTTAAAGAAAATAGTTGTAGATGAGTTCAAAGTTATTAAAATAAAATTAAATTTAACAAAGAATATATATTTAATTTTTTTTCATAAGTAAAAACAATGTATAAAAGTAAAGATATAAACTTTTAATTATAGAAAATAGTTGTTTTTTTTTTTGCTATAATACACTAATGTATATCTATTTACAAATCTACTATATACATTACCACTAAAAGTGTATTTGTAAACACAAATATATTTTACTGTTAAATTGTACTCTTTAGTCTTTACTACTACCAACAAATTGTCTTTACGAATACATTAAATAACCTATTATATGTCTCTTTAACATTTTTATAGTTACAAAAACGCATACGTTAATATTATATACTCCTTTTTATATATTATAATAGCAGTCTTTTTGAATAAATTATTTGATTGGTGGAAAAAATATGAGACGATCTATCTTTTTTTTTACTTCAACCATCTTTTTCTTTATGTAAGGGTGAGTATTTACACCACTATTCTATATCTCTTGGATCCCGCGTGCATCAAATACGAAGGCAGATTGTCTTGCACGTGCTCCGCGCTCTCTTCTTTCTGAAGTTTCTTTTGTAAACTTTTTCCCTCCAGCTTGGACAACTAACCAATGAATTTTCTTTTAATTTATTGTTTGGTTGAAAAAAAAAGTATATAGATACACTTTTAGTTAAAGAAAATAGTTGTAAATGAGTTCAAAGTTATTTAAATAAAATTAAATTTAACAAAGAATATATATTTAGTTCTTTTCATAAGTAAAAACAATGTATAAAAGTAAAGATATAAACTTTTAATTATAGAAAATAGTTGTTTTTTCTTTTTGCTATAATACACTAATGTATATATATTTACAAATCTACTATATACATTTTTTAGAAACAGTAGTTAGTTGTATATTTTCACAATCATTTTTTTATCTTATATAAAAAGTAAATTTTCTTGTAAAATTAGCAAATTAAAATTAAAATAAATAAACTATATTATAATTTCGAATTTATTGATATCTCTATATATACTCTCCTTATAATGATCTTTTAAATTAAGTTTTCTTTTCTCTATTTTACTTTTATATAAAGTTTTTTTATGATAGGTTCTGAATTTTTACATATTTATTTTTTTAAATTTTAATAAACTTAGAATTGACATGTGTCAACATCTGAATGATACAATTGACACGTGTCACGATCTTGTTAATGAGTAATTTTGTCATCAAACTTTATATAATAAGATGTGAATAATCTATTATAGTTTTCCACTATGAATATACATTTATTTAAGAAATTTTAATGGATAAAATGTAAGTTTACCATTAACTTTGTTTCATTTATACCAGATTTCAAATTATAGATAAAGATATATTAGCATTTAACTATTTTCACAAAAATATATTTTTGTTAATAAGAATAATTTAAAGTATTTTGTTGAGATAGTTTTATAAAACATGGATTTCTATATCTAATTTTTGCTTATTTCGATTTTTTTCTTTTATTATTGTTCTATCTCGATCAGCGTCCGATCTCTCTCGATCCGGTTCTTCTCGGCGTCACGACTAAGGAGGTACGTACGGTGTTTTTTTTTTCTATCCCCCTCTCTCGATCGATTTCTTTCTCTCAGTATTGTATTTCGACCTAGAAATCTTATACTAAAGGAGCCTCTCTGTGTAGATCTGATAGAGAGCTTGTTTAGGCGATTTTTATAAACCAGTTATATAAATAATAGTCCATTCCAAAAAGACGTGTAACGCTTCTCTATGTTTTTTTAAAAACAAAATTCTTCAGGCTCTTTCTAGGGAAGAATGATTCAAACTTCACTACCACCTCCTCCAGATGATGTTGATTTCAAAAGTATTATGATGGAGAGACTTTCAAGAATGGCCGCCAGAGGGGGATTGGCGATGGAGGAGACGCTGAAGAAGTGCTATGCTGGCCGTGGTGTTTCATCATCATGCAGCTTTGTCTATCCCGAAGATCCTGATCATCATCTTTTCAAGCAGAAAATTGCTGAATACACCAAGTTTCCTCCTCGTCTACCACTGGGGGGGATACCAACGATGAAGCTGGCATCATCTCTGTGTGCTCGTCCACTACCACTGGGGATGATACCATTACCACCTCCTCGTCCTCTACATGAGAAACCAGAGCCAAAGAGAACATCATCTCTGTTTGCTCGTCCTCCAGTGGGGATGATACCCCCACCTCCTCTACATGATAAAGCAGAGCCGAAGATAATGATGCATCCACCACCGCCTCTACATGAGGAACCAGAGACAAAGAGAGAAAAGCTTCAAGAAGACGAGTTTTGTGCTCATCATCCGGTAATGTTTTTTCCTCATAACGTATTTGTTTCGTCTCAATTGTATCTAATCAGCATTGACCATTATTTTCAGGGGTTCCTCTGACTCTGAGTTGTACCTGATTTAACATTTAACCATTTTCAGGGTTTATCTACATTCACGATTTGTGTGAAAACTGGTGTAGTCCTCAAGATCACAGTGCAGTCGTTATCCGAAACCGTGGGAAGTCTGAAAGAAAAAATTGCAGGGGAGTTGGGAATTCCAGCAAACCAGCAGAAGCTATTTGGAAAAACTGGGTTTTTGAAGGACGACAACATGCCACTTGCACATTACGGTCTTGGAGCAGTGGAGAAGCTGAGATTGACGTACTGAGAATGTGGTCGGAGAAAGAGATAAGAGGACACTCCTGTTGGTGCCTTTCTTCTTAACCCTTAAAGGTCTTCTGTTTGAATTTAGTGGCTAAAAACTATGTTTTGGATTGGGGAACTCATTTGATCAACTCTGCTTTATATTCTCACTTCATTAAACTTACTAGGATAGTACCTGCCCTACGCTGCGGGGTTGATTTTTTTCCTTTTTTATTATTATTTTGTTGTGTTTTTTTTGTATGTTGTTTGTAATTTTTTCTTAATGTGTTTGGAACTTGTTGGTATGCAGACTATTTTTAATAATTAATTGTACTTTAAGATAAATAAGATTGAGCATTTAAAAATCTTGTAAAAATTGGAATTTAGTATTCTGATTTTGCTCAAATTTATTGTATACTTTATGCATTTTAATATTTATAAGGTAACCACTTAAATTACATCCTCTTAGCAAAAACAGAAGATTATGAATTTTCTTTCTTGTATCTTCTTTTAGTGAAAATTTATTTTACTTTAAGAAAGCAACAAAAATCTTATTTTATTATTCTAAACAATGTTTTAAGTCTGATCCATAAAGAAAACCAAAATATCAGTCAACTAATTTGTGTCACAAATTACTTATTTTACTTTTATTTTAGTTAATAGTTAATATTGTAAATAAATTCTTAGCTTAATTTTTCCTTATAAAATATATATGTTGGTTTGAGTTATTTGTTTTGTATAGAGATTTTTGAAAAAAATGTTTTCTTTCTGTAATAATCATATTGATAACGTAATAACTGGAAAAATAATTATATAAACAACCAAATAAGTTTAAAGATAAAATATGTTATAACAAAAATGATTATGTTGTCCAAAGAAAACACCCTACCTCTCCAGAAAAAATTACTTTTACTTCAAATTTGTATTCTTTGTTGAAGAAATTTATGGTGATTCAGCAAATTACCTTGACAGGATCCAGATTGTGCCCAACAACTCTTTTAATTACTATTATCTTTAGAAAACTTTTCCCATAGCTATAATTTTAGCCATAAATCTCACTCCAAAATTTGTATATGTGCTAGAGAGCAAAATAGAAGCTATTATGACTAACACAACACACTTCTTTATTTGGGCTTTGATCAATCATGTGGTCTATTAACACTTCTCATTACCAAAACACTTTAAGCCCAACTTCCCTAGGATGCTGAGATATATTAATTATTTTAATTTGATAGACTGCTGATTTTTTTTTAGATGTCAACACCAGCTTCAATGTTAAGGCTGATATGTCAGAAAAACAGAGCAACATATCCTAGTTTTATTGTATTGATGAGTAAAATAAAACTTAAACACAAATTAATAATACTATTATAGACTCATTTATATGTAAAATATCAAATTTGTCCATCTTGACTCTTTAATCATATAATTTGTCAATGTTAAGTTGTTGACAATGACATATGTGTGATATGTCTATGCATTTCGTTCACATACAACAACAACAACACATTTAAGTTATAGTGACTTGTCTCTTTCCCCAAATAATGTTGTCTCTAATTTGCAACATTAGCCACACACACACAAAAAAAAAAAAAAAACCAAACTACATAGTTTAAATTGTAGATAACTGGAACCGGTTAGAATATAAAATAAAGTGAATTTGGTTAGACCCTAAACCCTTTCATTATATTGACTTGTTTGGTCTGATGGTCTCTCTCCGCCGCGCTCTCTTCTCTCTGGATCGAGCAAAATCGGAACCTATTCGATTTTCTTCATCTTCTTTGTCAAGGTTTGTGTCTGATTTTAACGTATATTGATTGAAAGACCTAACTTTTTCCCCCTTCGATTAGATTAGTACAGGAATCAAATTTTTGTTTAATCGAAGCTGTGGACATATATATGAAGAAAAAAATCCTAACTTTTTTTTGTTGTAGTGGTGAATTTAGGATCTTATGAATCTCTTTTCTCTTACGTATCAAGCCAAAGTATGGAGCTTTCTGATGTAAACAACGGCAAGAGCACAAGACCAAAGCAGCCTCCAAAACGTTTCATCAAGAACCAAATGCCTAAATCAATCCTCAACGATGCGTCTCTCAACGCTGCTATCTCAGTCCTCCCTTCAATTTACAAGTTTGAGGTTCACAAGTGCGTTTGGCGGATCAAAAAATTGAAAGCTAAACGCATCGCTAAAACGGGGAAGAACAACAAATCGAGATAATTATGTGACATGGCAAAGAAAAAGCTGATCTGTATTATTTGTTATAATTTTACTGGCTAATGATTTTAACTGATGTATCAATACCAGGTTGAAAGTTAAGGCTGAGGTGTCAAGCCCTGAAGAGAAATGCATTGTACTTTTATTGTATTGATTAGGAGGACTTTAAGTATGTTTTGGATTGGGGAACTCATTTGATCAACTCTGCTTTATATTCTCACTTCATTAAACTTATTATATTCGCTTACTTTCCTCCTCTCTTTTCTTCTCCTCTTTTATTATATATTTACCCATGAGCCATGACTGGGAAAGACGTCTTTTTGTAAAAAGGTTTAAAAAAAAGGAAAGCGGTCTAGATGGCCAGTAGCCGCTTAGGTGCCGCCTAGGTGCTAGACGTTCTGCAGACGCCTAAATAACCGCCTGAACCGCTTAAAATTACATTAATTTAATTTTAATATTCCTTTTTTATTTTTTAATTACATATATTTAAATTAATAAGTTTTATATCTGTATATGTAATTATAAATGTTTATATGTTGTTAATATAACTTAAATAAATGTATTTTCTTACTTTTGTTTATAATTTATAATTTTTTTTTTAACATATATTTGTACATAATTATATAATATTTTATGTTGTAAACGCCTAAACCGTCTTAAAACCGTTTAGGCTCCGATTAAGCGTCCTAGGCGCTAGGTCACTGCCCAGATACCGTCTAGGCTCCGATTAGGCGTTTTATCTTTGTGCTTTTACCCAAAAACTTTTATAGTACAGGGAGTAGTACCATCATAATTTATCGTAATAAAGAAGTCGGTTAAAAAAAATACTATACCATCATAATAAACCAGATTTTAAGTTTAGTTACACATTTCATCTTAATGCATAGAACTAAATAATTTTATATCAAACACAATTAATACATCATATCAATCTATATTTTAGTAAGAATTAAAAATACAAATAAAAATTAACAAAATATAATTCACAAAAAAACCTGAATTAACATTATTTAAGATATTTGTTATGTTGTTATCTCATAAGTACTAATTTTACCTCATGTCATAATCAATTTTAAATGAGTGAAATTTATAAAATAAAAACATATATAAAGATATAGAGACATTCCCATCAAATAACTGAAGATTCATTCCTATAAATTATAATTTATTTCAAATTATCTTCTGTTTTAACATATGTATTACAAAAATACATGTGTTGAAATTATAAAATCAAACATAAAAAAATTACTAATATTCTTAAATGAAATTTTTAAAAATGATACATATTAATATTTGAAATTTTGTAATCTAAAATAAATTTCATTGTTAGACATTTAGTTTAGTAATCACATTTAACTATCTATTTCATCGTAAAACTATAATTTTCATAGATTAGAGTTAAAATTTTAATAACAAACATTATATGAGCATCATATGAGATAATAATTGGTTAGTATTTTAAATTTAACAATAAAAATAATCAGTTAACATCCACAAAATTTTGGAAATTCAAAAATATCCTAAATATTATTCTTTTATATGTCATAGTTTCATAAGTAATACTTTTGTCAATTTTCATCAATTAACCAAAAATTGATTCCTACAAACTCATTTTTTCTATATTTTTTTTCCAGGTTTCTCCTATTACTACACGCATTAAAATCTTTAAAATAAAACATGTAAAACTATCCTAATACACATCATGTATTGAACTTTTTTATTTTTAAATTTATTATTCTTTCAAGATTTTGTGTACTTACTTACAAAAAATAACTATATTACAACGATAACTGCAATTTATATCCGTCTTAAACTATGTTAAATAATTTTTGTTATTTTTTTAACTATTGTTATTCATTATTTATTACTTAATATACATGCTTAATAAATTATTATTTTCTTACATATGTTAAATTTTATTAAAAACACATATAATATAAATAATATACAATAAAAATATATTAATTTTGTTAGTTTTCCTTTTTTTTAATTTAAAAAATAAAAATTTTAAAAATATAAAAATATAAAATTTTATGTAAATATAATTAGCCGTACTATTATGTTTATAAAAATAAATATCTTTCTTCGTGAAATAATTTGATCAGTGAGATTTGTCAATTTCTCAATTTGTCAACTTCAGTTTATATTACTCAGGGTTTTAGATTCTTTCTTCGTGAAATCAAAATCAAATTTGATCAGTGAGAGAGACGGAGGAGATATGGGTGCTCAGAAGAAAGGCGGCGGCGGCGCTAGGGTTTCAGAGGATGCGGAGGAACAAAGTCGTCAACGGTTGCAAGCAATTCTACTCGCCGATAGCTTCGCCACAAAATTCCGTCCCGTAACCCTAGAACGCCCAAAGGTACTGTTACCAATAGTGAATGTCCCGATGATTGATTACACATTGGCATGGCTCGAATACGCTGGGATAGAAGAAGTATTCGTGTTCTGCTGTGCTCATTCGACTCAGATTATCGAGTATCTTGAGAAATCTGAGTGGTACTCTCACCCAAACTTGGTTGTGAGAACGATCGAGTCTCACAAATCCATCAGTGCTGGAGATGCTTTGCGTTACATGTATGAACAACAGACCGAGACGTCTCAGATTCAAGGTGATTTCGTTCTCGTTAGTGGTGATACTGTGAGTAATATGCCGCTGGCTGATTTGATTCAAGAACATAGAGATAGGAAGAAGAAGGATGAGAAAGCTATCATGACTATGGTTATTAAGCAGTCTAAATCTTCGTCACTTACTCATCAGTCAAGATTAGGAACGGATCAGCTTTTCATTGCTGTAGATCCTTTGACAAAGCAGCTTCTTCATTACGAGGAGGATAAGATTGATCATCCAAGTGGGTCAGTTTGCTTAGATAAGTCGTTGTTGGAAAGTAATCCTTCTGTGTTAGTGTGTAATGATATGCAGGATTGTTACATTGACATATGTTCCCCTGAGGTGCTTAGTCTTTTTGAGGATAACTTTGATTATCAACATCTTCGTCGTCATTTTGTCAAAGGTGTGCTTGTTGATGATATTATGGGTTACAAGATTTTCACTCATGAGATTCATTCGAGCTATGCTGCTAGGATTGATAATTTCCGAAGCTATGACACGGTTAGTAAAGATATAATTCAGAGGTGGACGTATCCTTATGTACCAGATATAAATTTTAGTGGAAACCGCCCTTTAAGGCTCGGGAGACAAGGGATATACCGGGCTTGTGATGCTGTTCTGTCACGATCTGCTGATGTTGGAGCTTCTTCTGTCATTGGATATGGCACTAAAATTGGTGATGGGGATAAAATCTTGAACTCGGTTATTGGGAATGGATGTTGTATTGGATCAAATGTCGTGATAGAAGGCTCGTACATATGGAACAATGTGACGATTGAAGATGGGTGTGAGATAAGGAATGCTATCGTCTGTGATGGGGTGAAAATCAGAGCAGGAGCTGTTCTGCAGCCTGGTGTTGTTTTGTCTTTTAATGTTGTTGTTGGGCGGGACTTTGTTGTGCCTGCGTACTCCAAGGTTTCACTGCTTCAACAGCCAACGACAGAAGACAGCGATGATGAGCTGGAATATGCTGATAGTAGCAGCGCGACTGCAGATCAATTGTCAGGCCTAAATTTGCAAATGGAGTCCAAAGCATCTGAGCTTGGTCCTGATGGAGCAGGTTACATATGGGAAGTATGTGAAGGGGCTCATGATGAGGAGTGGAAGCATTCAGTTGCACCAATCCCCGAGGATAAACTTGCGGAGATTACTCAGGCAATAGACGATGATGACACCGATGATGAAAGTGTTGTCCCAACTTCTGGAGAGTTGAAATCTGATGCTGATAGTATCAACACTGATATGAATGATCCCAATGATGACTATGATTACTTTGAGAAAGAGGTTGAAGGTACAGTCTTAAGGGCTGTTGAAGAGAATATCAAAGTGGACCTTGTAACTCTGGAGATTAACGGGCTACGGTTGTCGTACAACATGGAATCTGCAGATTGTGCAGGAGCAACATTCTACTCGATGATGAAACTGGCAGTTGATACTCCACACAACTCTGCAAGTGAGTTGTATAAAAACGCCGCGAGTATCATTACAAAATGGAAGGAGCTTCTCGGGTTCTATGTGAAGAAAATTGATGAACAGATAGAAGTGATTATGAAGTTTGAAGAGATGTGTCAGGAATCTCCCAAAGAGTTGGGCCCTTTGTTTACACAAATCCTGCATCTTCTATATGACAAAGACGTGTTGCAAGAAGATGCCATCTTGAGATGGGCTGAAGAGAAAGCAGGCGCGGATGAAGCTGACAAAGTATATCTTAAACAATGCGATACATTCATTCAGTGGCTTAAAGAAGCATCTGAGGAGGAAGATGAAGATGATGAAGACGAAGAAGAAGATGACTGAACTGGTAAACATGGGTTCGATGGCTCGCAAATGGAATCTCATTATGCGGTTGATTGCCTCACATATTTTGATTGATCATTTTACTTTTAAGAAATACTCTTGTTTCTTCTATCATCATCAATAATCTTTTTTGTTTACTTTTTTTGTAAACCATCGAGTTTTTTTTGCAAGAATTGTGTGTTTTATTTTATTTTCCAATTAGTCCCTCTACTTTCTCTTATTTACAAATAATAGCATTACAAATTTACAATTTCACTAGATCTTCCCCTTGTTCCTACGACGCGTTCTCTTCCCCTCGATTGAATCTTCCATCTTTAGACGAATCAGGGCTTGATCAAAGGTTACTTAAGAACCCTAATTTTTGGATCCAAGAAACCAGAACCTCCCAAATGGAGAAGAATCTCGCAGGAGACTCAATTCCGAGACCCAAATGGAGAAAAGTAGCTTACGGAGGGATGCAAATCGGATACGACGACAACTACACCGACGAATCGTTCCTAGAAGAAATGGTGATGAACGCAAACGTAGTGAGGCGTGATTTGCTCAAGGTGATGAAAGACTCAGTCTCAATCTCTCAATACCTTTGCATCGTTGCGCTTGTAGTCTTGGTTTGGGTTCACACTCTTGAATCATCTTTGGACGAGAACTCGCTTTTGCTACTTGATCTCTCACTTTTAGCATCTGGGTTCTTAATTCTCCTCTTAACCGAAGAAAAAATGTTGTCTTTGAGTCTTCTCTTGCGTTACCTCGTCAACATCTCTTTCTTCACCACGGGGCTTTACATCTTAGCTCCTATTTACCAGACGCTCACGCGATCTATCAGCTCAGATTCGATATGGGCAGTCACGGTTTCACTCCTCCTGCTTCACCTCTTCTTGCATGATTACTCTGGCTCCACCATTAGAGCTCCTGGAGCACTCAATACACCGAATCTAACGAGCTGCATATCTGTCAATGCTTCAATCGTTGCTTCAGTCTTTGTTGCTTCACGTCTTCCTTCTAGGCTCCATGTCTTTGCTGTGATGCTTTTCTCACTCCAAGTCTTCCTATTTGCTCCTCTCGTTGCTTACTGTATCAAGAAATTCTCATTTGGGTTGCATCTTGTCTTCTCCTTTGCTCTCATGGGTTTGACGCTTTACTCTATTTTTGCTCTGCATACACTCTTCTTCCTTGTCTTTCTTCTTCTTGTGCTTCTTGTCAATGTTGTGTGTCCTTATTGGCTCATTAGGATGCAAGAGTATAAGTTTGAGATTAATGGTCCTTGGGATGAAGCCAAGCTTTGTTTCGACATTACAGATTGATTGATTAGTGATTTACTCTCTGGATATATTTAATATTTTACTAGACTTGCCTCTCTTATTTTGTTTTGAGTATCTCTATAGTCTGATGTTAGATTTTGTGATGGTGATGTTAATTTAACAATCATAACAAGTCTCATGATCTTACATATCGTAGTCAACTTGTCAACAAAGTCAGGATGGCCGAGTGGTCTAAGGCGCCAGACTCAAGTTCTGGTCTTCGTAAGAGGGCGTGGGTTCAAATCCCACTTCTGACAATTGTTTTTCAATTATATGCTATATTTTTTTATTAAAAAAAGGTCATGTTCAAAACGCAAAACTATGTTGACAAAATACACACAAGAAAAATTTGCATTACACTCGATCATCTGGTAAATTCTTGGACGGAGCCACCGCATCTTTACTACCGGAGGTGGACCATGCACAATCAGCGAAGGAGAAACTCACTGAACGCAGCGGCCGACGATTATTGTTGTAATTATTCCGTTGGTACGAGAAGATGCTCCTCTCGCTTCCGGCACTTCTGCTTCTGTATCCCTGCCGCGAGCTCCTCTCTTGAGGTAACACCAACGCCACATGGTCCACCCTCTTCTTCGTCAGTTGCGGAGCGTAAACCGGTCTAAATTATTTACCGGTTGAACCACAGAATGTCCGGTCGAATGCGATCTCGAGAGTAATATCTGAGAGACGCGACACTGTGACAACCTCGTTGACCATGACCGATACGCTCTGTTTACATTGGTCCACGTCACACCATCCAATTGATTGATAGGATCCGAATTTGGATCCGGAATCAAGACGCTCCTCTCACCCGGTTGGAAGAAAAGATCCACACGACAAAGCGGACACGTGGAGTGATCAGAGAGCCAAGCATTTACGCAATCAGCATGAAACACGTGACAACAACTAGGTATCAAACGCAGCGTTTCGTCGTCTTCAAACTCACAGAGACACACCGCACACTCGACTCCACCTATCCCGATCCTACGCTCCTTCACCTCAGAGTAGAGAAACGTTGGGAACGAGTTGATGATAGCCTCGTCAAGCCCACGCGCCGCCGTAATACTCATACGGGATTCATCATCGGAGGAGTCTGTGAACGGGTTGATGATGGATTGTGCAGAGTGAAATTGGCGAGAAGTCCAACGAAAGCAAACCGAAGCCAAACCGACGACGAAGATGGCGAATAACATAAGCGTGATAACTATGATGGCTAGGTCGCTTGCTTTTGTCTCGGTTCCGCCAGGCTGCGCCATTGCGTAATCTGATGATTCGCCCGTTACGTACTGGAGCAACACTCTTATTTTTCTCTCAAGAAATAACATATGATTTTCATGAACAAAAGTATACAATTAGTTGTCTTAGTGGTTTTTATAAGACGTTCTGATAAACTAAGAACGAAACTAGACAATTCTGATAAACTCTCAAATCTTATCTAGGCCATTTTGTATACTTTTGGTTTTGATGTCTTTTCTAGGCCTTTTTTTTATATATCAAACATTTAATATCAAAAAGGTTGATACAATAATTAGCTTGCCATAACCAAATTCAAAATAAGAATCTTCATAAATAGGTATATAATAGATATGCTTAACGCATAAAGCATGTGTGTTGACCAGTTTGTTGATTTCCAAAAATCTTTAGTAAATTCTCAAATTATATTCAGTATAATGCCAAAATTGCAAATATGATCCAAGGAAAGAAAGACTCTAATTTCACAAACGTGGAAGACTGCACCACAACATTATTCCAAGAGAAACTAAACCACATTTTTTATTGGTATTGTATAGGTGTTTATATTACATAGTGGACGATCTACTCAAATGTCACAAAAACAAGCGGAAGATGACGTGATTATCTAGCAAAAGTAACTATGCGAGATACCTTTTAGTTCTGTTCACCAGTCACTTGCTATCAGTTAATGGATAAATGATAAATCTCATGAAACCTTTAAACAGTTGTGTAAAACCCATCTGGTACATATATTTCAAAGATTCACAATCTCACACATACAGTTTTTTTCTCCCTGAAACCATTAAACAATTCTTTTTTTGACAAAAAATAATTGTCATTTTTGTTGGTCATCATGCTCAAAAGTCAAAAAAAGCAAATGAGAGGCATGCATAACAACAACATCAAATCGCGAAAACAAATTGTAGAAAGATAAAATTAAAAAAAACAATTATTTACACTCGTTCATCTGGTCGGAGGCGTTCGAAAGACCGTTCACCAGGTTCAATCGCTGTCGGAAGATTCTTAGGCCCATCTCCGGAGCAAGCTGACCGGACAGAACCACTCCGAAAAGAGAATGAGAAAGACAACGAATGCAGCCGTCGACCATTATTATAATTCTTCCGTCCGTACGAGAAGACGCTTCTACCGCTCCCGACGCTACCGCTTCGGTAACCACTCCGTGAACACCTCGCCTGAGGTAATAACGTCACGTGTCCCATCGTCGTCCTCGATGTCTTCATCAGCTGGCGTCTCACATCATCCGGTAACCTCAACGTAAACCGGTCTAAATTCCCGACCGGCTGAACCAACGAATGCCCGGTCGAGTGAGATCTCGGGAATAAAATACCGGTTATACGCCAGCTAGACAATCCCGTTGACTTTGACCGAGGCGTTGTGTTACTATTGGTCCACGTCACACCATCCAGCAAATACGCGTCCGAAGATTCCAAAACCCCGCTTCCTCTGTCAGGATCCGTAACCGGATCCGAAGCCGTACCCGGATCCGAAACCATGTAGCTCTCACTACTACTAGCACTCTCGTCGTCACCCGTTTGGTCGAGGAAAAGATCCGCTCTACAGAGAGGACACGTGGAATGATCGGAGAGCCAGACGTCGACGCAATCGGTGTGAAACACGTGGCAACAAGGAGGCATCATACGCAGCGTTTCGTCGTCTTCGAATTCGCAGAGACAAACCGCACACTCGGCACCACCTTTCCCGATCCGCACCGCCTTCACCTCCGAGTAAAGAAACGTCGGGAAAGATTCTATAGCCTCCGCGTCGAGTCCACGCGCCGTCGACCTAGTGATCCTGACAACGCGGGCCTCGGCGTTTGCGTCGGTGGATTGGAAAACCGAAGGACGTGAGTAAAACCGCGCGTTGCTACGACGACAGAAGATGGAGCCAAAGACCATGACAAAGATCACGATGAACAGAATCGTGATCACTATCACAACAGGATCGTTGGCTTTCGTTTGAGTTGCGGGTGGTGTGGTCTGACCCGATCCGTAAGGAACGGACTGAAGCAAGAGAAAGAAGATGAGAAGCAAGACAAGGTTGCAACGTGGGATCCAAAGGCTGGAGTTTGTGTCGAGGATCGCCATATGATGATATCGATCATCGTATGTAAGTGAAGGAGAAGAAGAGGTTTTGTTTGGTGTGAAAATATAAAGGTGGTTAGAGAGAGTCAACGTCTGGGTTTGTGGAAACCCACGGGGGTGTAAAGAGTCGTTGCGTTACTGTGGATCATAACACTTGCTTATTGTATTTTTATTAGTAAAAGGCAATTTTATTTGATTTGATCTATTCACACCTTTGACTTTGAAGAAGTCTAGTGTGTCCTTTTTGTACTTTTACAGCTTGGAAAAAGATTATCAGTACACCACTTCTAAAGATGAAACATTTTCACGTCTGCAATTAGTGGTGACAATCTTTTTCGAAATTAATAGAAAATCTCAATGATTTAAATTATTCTTATTAACAAAAGATATTTTCATGAAAATAATTAATTGGTGATATATCTTTTTCTTATCTATAACTTGAAATCTTGTATAAATGAAACAAAGTTAATGGTTTACTTTACTTCCATCTTATTATAGAGAGAGAAATTTAGAGAGATGTATATTCTTAGTGGAAAACTACAATAGATGCATGATTCACCTGTATCATAATAGAGTGCAAGATATTCTAATGCAGAATCATCACAAGTTATTATATATATTTTAAGTTTCTGTGGTTAGCTAATCTTTTTTACTTCTCTTTGTATTAAAAGATAAATAAGGGGATAAAAATTGTTTACGTGTAAAGAATGTTGAATAGAAATAACTTAAGTGGATGTATTATATTTCGATTGTGTTACTACTAGCTAGCTACTACATAATTACTTAATCACCAAAATTGACATCTCAGTATAGAATAGGCATCCAACATTAACCTCGGACAATTCATATATGATAAAAACGTATATAGTAATACTTAATCTCGAGCCATATACAGTATGAGTCCACTAGCGAGTATTATATATCGGACCATATATAAATCTAATAATTTCAAGTACTGTAGGAATCTAATTATTTTTTTTTGGGTATATCCAAAACAAAAGTAAGTGTTTATCAATTGACATCGTGACAACTATAAACTTTCTATATACCATTACAATCCAATCAGCCTATGTAATTCACGACCATCATCATTGACTTAGATAATACAAAATTAAATATAGCTTAAAAATTTGATGTTAGTTAACTCGTGCAGGTTTCATCCAAAAACATTAACGAAACATGGAGTGTTCAATAATACACACAAGTTGACAAGATCCAATCATTACTTGGAGGAGTCACTTCAAACCCAAAACACAATGAGCCAAACAAATTTCATTAGACAATAAATAAATTAATACATTATTCAAAATCTTAGTCATCCGCTTAAGTCCAGACGCCGTCGTGTTTGGTATAAATTAATAACATCCTTTTATTCGGGATTGATTTAGAAATCATTACTTTTATGAAGATCATTTTGCAAATTCTATTTTCCAAATTTTCTTTCACCTTCTCCGACTACGGGACCTTGACCATACCAAACCTTTTACAATCGGGATTTCGAAAACCCCTAAATCAGCAACGAGGGAAATATGAAGGGAAATTGGTCGATCGTCCGTCGGGTTTTTCACCGCCGGTTCTCCACTCTCCGGTCCTCGACACCATCTTCGCGATTATCCACTTTTTCCAGTTCCGCCCGACCTCTTATGTTGGCGCCAAACTCGATGTCGTCGCTGATGGCTAGAAACTCGTTGTTTACTGCCTCCAACACTGGCCGATCCATCGATTTAAACTCCTCCAACACTTCTCTTCTCCACCGGCGAAGCCTCTGTTCAGAAGCTGGAGGTAATTGGTTCTGCAGGTTCTTGTGTATTTGCGTAAACATTGGAATTTGCAATCTTGAGTATATTATCTAGGTTAAAAAACGAGACGGATCAGAGTAAAAAGTATTGAAATTGGGAATTCTCAGAAATGAATCTGATTTTGCAATTTTGATGTTAGGTGAGAAAGGTGTTGTTATGGTGAAATCAGAGGAAGAGTTCACCAGTGCAATGAGCAAAGCTCAAGGTAAAAACATGATCGGATGCGTTTTAACCATTTATTCACTTCTTACTTCACACTAAGTGAATGTGACTTAGTATGAATCTCTGCTTATGTTGTCTCTTGATGTTTATCTGTGTTCAGATGGATCTCTGCCATCCATCTTCTATTTCACTGCAGCTTGGTGTGGACCATGTATGTTGTTTCTTCAGAATGTGAGAGTTTTTGTTCTGTATAGATATTTTGTTTTTGTGAGTGCCCTTATTAGTTTGTGTTCCATATTACTTCAGGCAGGTTTATCTCTCCTGTAGTCGTGGAGCTTAGTAAACAATACCCCGATGTAACTACGTATAAAGTCGACATTGATGAGGTATGTTGATTTGTTCTGCTTTTGTCTATTTTCCTTGGGTTTCTGTGAATAAAAACCTTCCCATAGTGTTATGAGCTTGAACCAAAGAATGAGACTATTTGGTGTTCTGTATAGAACCGGACTTGCCACACTCTGTTTCAATGTACTTATACCTACTTCTGTATGCTAAGATAGATAATGTGTAAAGATAGCTGAAATATACAATAAATATTCAAGCATCTTTTCACTGCTCTTTGATCAATCTTCTGTTCTCATGAATGTCCAGTTAAACTTAATTAACAAAGATATCATTTCTTGCATATATATATATATATATATATCTATAGGGTGGGATTTCAAAGACTATCAGCAAGTTGAATATCACAGCTGTGGTGAGCTTCGTTACCATTTCTTTCCAAAACATAATTCTACATAATACAATCAGCAGGAATGACTCATGTTGAAACAATCTTGTGAACATTTATGATGCAGCCAACACTGCATTTCTTCAAAGGAGGCTCGAAGAAAGGGGAGATTGTGGGTGCAGATGTGACGAAGCTGAAGAATCTCATGGAACAGCTCTACAAGTAACTGTTCTAGTAAAGAAGGTGTTGAAAACTTTGCAAGATAGTCTGAGACTGTGCTATCAAATCAAGGTTAAACATTTATTTCTTCCTTTTACAAGAACCAGGCCTATGTAGCTTTCTCCAAATATGGTTGGATGGTTCATAATAGTTAACCAAGGAACTGAGGGTGGAGAATGCTTGCAAAATATGATCTCTTTTAAATAATAATTGCTGAATCCGTTGCCTTTTAGTATTAAAAGAGATTTATCCCCTATATATTAATAGAGAAACACTCTTAAAAGAATGTTGATGTGTCGTCGCACATTTTATCAAATAAACACTATTAATTAATCCTAATTACATATATGTCATTACAAACTTAAATAAAAATATATTAAATAAATTAAACTATTTGTAGTCATTTAATTTGAAACTATATTATACTTCTTAAAAAAACAACAAATTAATTTCTTTTAAAAATTAAAATAAATTTCATACAAATTTTTTGACCGTGTTAAAATTATTATTTACTTTCAATATCTCACGGGTGAAACATATGTTTATATAAAATAAACGTAAATTTGAATAAAACAAAAAATTTATTTACATATTTTATTTTACACAAACAAATATCAAATACCAAATAATAATTTTATTTGTATTGATTTATCCGCACTATGTGCGGGTTGTTACCTAGTTTGTTGTTAAAAGAAAGATTAATAAACAGAGTTTTGAGTGAGAGAAGTGATAACTTTTATCAAAGAATTGACAAATATATGAAAGCTTTGTATATCACTATATCCTAATAAATTTGACAAAGTTTTCAATATATACAATAAAATCGACAATCGACACCCCTGACTTTAAAACTTTGACTCCTCTGCCATGGCTAAAATAGGTGTAGAGTAATAAACGTGTAAGAAAAACAGTGGAATCAACTGAACAACTATTTGATCTGAAGACCCGCGTGTAAAAATTTTAAGAAAATTATTGAGAATAATTAAGTAGTAATACACATATTTTTAAATTTTATCTTGTAATATTTAAATATTGAATATGAACCTCTCTTATCTCATTTTAATACTCTTCCAATTCCATTATACAAGAGTTTTAAGACTTTTTTATTCTATTTTATAATATTTTCTTAAATTTCTATGTACAATTTTTACTAATATAACAATTTATGACTATTTGAACTGTGCAGTATATATTTCTATTTGTTGAAGTTTTATAAATGACATAATATATATATTTTTTATTAATCTTTGTGTTTTTTCCCAAAAACTCTTATAGGATAAGGATTACCATTTAAATAGCTATACTATCATAATAGACCATATTTTAAGTTTAATTATACATTTCATCTTAATGCATAGAACTAAATATTTTCTATCAAACACAATTAATACATTATATCAAATCTATATATTGGTAAGAATTAAAAATACAAATAAAAATTAACAAAATAGAATTCGTAAAAAAACTGAATCAACATTATTTAAGATATATTTGTTATGTTGTTATCTCATAAGTATTAATTTTACCTCACATAATCAAATTTAAATGAGTGAAATTTATAAAATAAAAATACATGTAAAGATATAGAGACATTTTCATCAAATAACTGAAAATTCATTCCTATAAATTATAATTTATTTCGAATTATCTTATGTTTTAACATATGCATTAGAAAATTATATGTGTTGAAATTATAAAATCATACATAAAAAATATTACTAATATTCTTAAATGATTTATTTAAAATGATTCATTCTTAAATGATTTATTCCTAAATGATTCATTCCTAAATGAGTTAGTATGATACATATTGATATTTGAAATTTATTTAATCTAAAATAAATTTCATCGATAGACATTCAGTTTAGTAAATCACATTTAACTACCTATTTCATCGTAAAAGCATAATTTACTTCTTCATAGATTAGAGTTAAAATTTTAACAATAAAAATAGTATGAGCATCATATGAGATAATATGTTTATTGGTAAGTATTTTAAATTTAACAATAAAATAATCAGTAAAAAATCAGTTAACATCCACAAAAATTTTGGAAATCCAAAAATAAATTAACCAAAAATTCATTCCTAAAAACTCATTTTTCTATTTTTTTAGGTTTCTCATGTTATCGCATGCATTAAAAATTTTAAAATAAAACATGTAACAAACTATACAAATACACATCATGTATTGAAAATTGTTCTTTTAAGTTCATTATTCTTTCAAGATTTTGTGTACTTACTTACAATCAAAATTTATATTACAACGATAAATACAATTTATAGCCAACTAAAATTATGTTAAATATCTTATGTTATTCTTTTTAACTTTGTTATTCATTATTTATTGATTAATATACATGCTTAATAAATTAAGTTTTTATTTACACATGTCAAATTTTATTGAGAACACATGTATAATATAATTAGCATAAAATGGAAAATATATTTATTTTGTTAGTTTTCCTTTTTGATTCTTTTTTGATTTTAAAAAATAGTTTTTTAAAAATATAAACATGTAAAGTTCTGTAAATATAATTAGCTGTTCTACTACGGTTATAAAAAAAAAAGTTTTGACACGTGTCAACATCTAATCAATATATTTGACACGTGTCACGATTTTGTTAATGAGTAACTTTGACATCAAACTTTATATAATAACATGATGTATATGTTACTTTTTAATTTTACTTTTTAATTTTACTTTTTAATTTTACTTTGTTATTTAAATTGTTTTCAATATTCTTATAATAATTAAGGTAATACTTAATCCCTCATTTTACTAGCCTTATCGACAATAAGGTCAACTGGCCACGAATAGAGATGCGTGTGGGTAAGAAAACCAAGCTGAGCCTAAATCCGAACTAAATCCGCTTACTAGAACCCAAATTCTATTGGATTTTAACTAAAGTAGGCAAAGTAAATAATTCGATGGATTCTGGATTAATCTGTGGGAGCCTGGATTTTTTCTCTTTTTTTTTTATGTGAATTTATATATGTATTTGTGTTTTATATTTATTCATCTAAATATTTCTACATATTCCTATAAATTCATTTATATATATATATGAACTTGAACAATACCATAAAAAAACAATTTCTTCATACCCATTGACCTGTCTTAAAGTTCTCTTCCTCTGCACCTCCGGCAACTTGAAACAGCTCTGTGCTTGGATTTCGTTCACTTTTTTGGGTGGAAAGTTATACGTAGAATGTAGTAAGTGAACAACTACTGATTTTGTCTTGCTAAGCATTTTTTTTTGTTGTTGCAAACTTTGGTGAATGTGATATATATCAAAGAGATTGTGAGGTTAGCAAATAATTTAAATTTGCAAATGTAAGAAATTATCTTTACGTACACGAGGACTATAGTTTGTACACATACAAATTTTACATATGATCGCCATTTGAAACCTAAAATAGCTATAAAGTTTGCATAAAAATTAAATTCCGATTTATGTGGAAACAAAAATGAAGTTGTTCAAGTATCATATAGGCACCTTGTTTTGGCCTGATATACTCGCATCTTTAAAAACAATGAGACGAAATTTCCTGTAAAACCAATAAAAAGGGGTATTGAACAATATACGTTTCTCTTACGAACGTGATTTTGTATAATAAACCTCCTCGTCGATTGCATAGAGAGGTTTATTGAACAATATTCTAGATGCGCTTAGATTGAGAAGACCATTGTCTTGACACACTCTTGTAATCTTTCACCACCCTTCATAGTTCATAAGATAATTGATAGTATTTTGTTTGATTTAGTAACTGTTTGATCATTGTATTGACACGCTCTTGTTTCTTTGTCGCCCATTTGGTCTCATAGCAGTTCCCATGTCACGCATTTGATATCATAACTCCCATGGGTTCTTCTCCACTGCTCCACCACCACACTAAACCCATGGATTGTATTTTTGACTCTAAGTAAGGAAAACAACATGGTTCAACATATAAGTAATCAAATTCTCATAAACTAAAGAACATAAGAGATTCGTGTAGCATTTAAAACGAAGACAATAATATCTGAAGAACAATGGAGTTTTAGGAAACCAAAAGTGTGGAGAGGGGATGAAATTGGAATCACATGTTAATATGTTATGAGAGTCTGAGAAACCCAATGGAACTCAAAACAGATGGGATTGTGGGTTCATGAGAGACGATGAGTTTAGGTCAAAAGGGGGAGTGATGAATGTTACTTGTCGCCTAATCGCTTTTCCATAAACGTTTCACTAAACATTACGCTCTAGAGAAGTCTTTGTTATCATATTAACATTTTCTTTGCTCTTTAGCCAATACGGACAAAGAAAATAGCTAAGAGGAATAGAAACGAGCTAAGATCGCAAATCAATGTCCGGACTGCAACACGTTATTTACGTCCTTCCTTCCAAGGTCTAAAATACTATTTTCTTGGCTTTTTGTGAAAAAATATCAACAATAGAGGATTAGTTTATTATCATGGGGTTCACATAGATTCAGAGGCGGTTCGAACTCATAATGAGTGAGGCTTCACTAACACTCATAGCGCCACTAGACCAAAAAAACTTTTGAGAAAATAAAGCCGAATTTTCTATATAATATGTGCAAAAATCTTATTATAGAGATGTTAATGTAACTTAATTTCCATCTGAACCAGATGTGCTCCAAGCTCTAAAGAGTTCATGTGAAGCCATCTAAGGAGCAGTGATAACTAACATCAATTATACTGTACCCAAATATGATTTACCGGAGCCAAAATATAACAAAAAAAAATTGATAATTATAAAAGGCTAATTTATCAAGGATTTTCCATTCATAAATTTCAACTAGAAATGTATCCAGAATCACTAAAAATATCTCAAAGTCACCTTTTATTAAAATTTTGAAATTTAAATGTTTAGTTTGAATAACATTGGATTTGATATGACTTTTCTAAATCTTTGATTGAATAAGAGATTGTAAGTTATTTTGAATGATTTTAAATAAATTTCAAGTTCAATAACATAGGATTTGAAATGAGATTTTAAAATCACATTTTGAATAACAAAGGATTTAAAGAAAAAATTTAAAAAATTTAAAATCCTTGTTCCAATACAGCAACGTTGAAATCGAGTTCTTCGGCTCATTGAAAGCTTAAAAAATCTCCGTTAAAACACATTTTAATTTTTTTCATTCCATTTTGGCAGGTCAGTAGTAGGATTTTGATGAATAAGAGAGCCAATGATGTGTAAATAAGATATGGCAGAACGGGATCCTGAGTATATTTCTTCTTCCTAACAATTAACAACATTTTCTTGAATTCTCAATCGTATAGTCTAAATAGGTGTAGGCTTTAGATTGATGAGTTAGGGATTAGTGATAAATGAAATTTTTGCATAGTGAAAAAACAAAAAAGATTAGTTCAAAAAATATAAGATTTCTTGAATATATCTCCTTCAAAAAAAGAATAAGGAGATTTTTTTTCATATAAACATCAGAAAACAAGTCGTAGGAGATTTTCTTTTTTTTTTTGGTTTGTGTAAAGTTTTGAATATGAATCTTAAAAATAAATTTCATACTTAATCTTTAGAATATATTTTAAAAAATAAAAATTATTGTATTAATAATAACTAGGATGGAACTGAAAAGGATGGAAACTATGGGATAATTAAGAGGATTATCCTACTATATTAATTGGGAAGTACAAATATGAAATTAACCTTAAAATGTGTAAAATATTACATTAAATTGCCATTAGAAAAACACTCACATATCAAATATAAAAGAATCTAAAAAAAATATATTTTCTCTCTCTAATAAATTATGAACGAAATTACTAAATATTTTTTTTCTAAAATATATAAACAAATCAGAATTGTAAAAACTAAGATTTTATATCCAAATATACAATATAATTATTTTTAATAACTAAATTTCAAAAATTTTGTTAAGATTTCAAATTATGATTCTCCTATCATCTTTATTTTATTTTATTTACAAATTATTTGGAATTTTCATATAATACTTATGATTAATAAAGTGCATAATTTTTTCTGCATATGTTGATTTGAATTTTTAAAAACGAAGATATATTAATCAATCTATGAAAAATGTATGTTTTAATTTCCAGATTGGCGGGTTGGTAAAACTAAATTTATATAGATGATAAATTAATAATTTTTATTTTCCCACAATTATAATATTAAAATTACTACTTTATATTTCACAAAATAATGAAGCAAATACAACAAACAAACAATATAAAACTGTAATACTATACGTCAAAAATAAAATACTATAATATTCCAAAATACTTAATATTCAAATAGACTAATAAATTTACAGAACAATTAAAAATAAATATTATTTCAAACAAAATAACATTTTAAAAATAATAACAATAACTTTTATTATTATATTATAATTTTTTTTAAAATGTTGATCTGTGCTTAAAGCATGGGTATCTCCTAGTATGGAAGTTAATTTCAAAGGAGTTGGAAACCTACGGAGTCAAAGAGAGGGTTAGGCCAACAAACTGTCGGAGGAGGACCTTGGGCCTTGGAAATTTGGAATGAATGAGACAGGAAGAAGGGTATTATGGTCATTTACAATACTACTACGTTGGTTCTTTGTCTTCTTTCTCCGTCTCTCTCTCCCCTCGCGCATCTTCAGTGGCTCAGTGCTATAAAACTAACCAACGCGTAGATTGAATATTTTGGAGTGAGATTTACGTTTGAAGGTTTTGAAAAAGACGAAGACGATGGAGGAACAACCAACCGCGACGGAGATAGAAGAAATTCGAACTTCAGCTGTCACGACGATGCCGCCTCCTTCTCTGACGACGGGGTCACCTCACCAGGCTTTAGTGGAGAGACTCAAGGATTACGGACAGGAAGATGTTTTCGCTCTCTGGGATGAACTTTCACCGGAAGAGCGAGATCTCCTCCTCAGAGACATCGAGGTGAATCAGATAATTACACAGTTCCTTCGTTTCATTTTTGATTTTTTACTCTTCTAATTCAGCGAAATTAGCTGAAGATCCTGAAAATTACTGTGAATCGTTGGCTCAATTTCGAATTTGATTTAGATTAGTTTAAATGTGATGTGTTTATCTCTCATCTTCCAGAATTTGGATCTTCCAAGAATAGATCGGATCACCAGATGCTCACTTCACTCTCAAGGTTCATCATCTCTATTGATCCTCAAACCAATTTTTTTTCTTTGATAGAGAGAATTAATCGAACTCTGTTTTAATTTCACCTTATTTAGGGTTGCCAGTGGCAGCAATAGAACCGGTGCCGGAGAAGTGTGTGTCAACGGTTGAAGAAAGAACAAAGGAAGACAGAGAAAAATGGTGGAGAATGGGATTGAAAGCTATCTACGAAGGCAAATTGGGTGTGGTGCTTTTATCTGGTGGACAGGTACTTTACTTATTATTCTTGCGTTGCTTTGGAAACAAAACATATTGATCTGATCAGCTCTTGGGGTCTTTTTCTTGGAATAGTTCTAAAAGATTGTTGAGAAGGTTTTTAATGATTCTCGGATTATGGTTGGAATTGGGGTGGTGTGATTGTTGGAATAATGCGTGATACCTACTCTAATAATTGCATTTATAGATTTCTGTTACTTAAATTATTGTCTAAGTCTCTGAAAAGTAGTAGTACTATTATTTTGATTAGTGTGGTCATAAAGGCTTTATATGAGTAGTAATCATGACTACTTTTTAAATAACTAACCCGTCGGTGCTTTCTTGTGAACCACCTTATCATGAGAAAGAATGGTTATCACGTGACCTGAAAGATGCTTTATTGGATCTTGTTATCTTCTTTTCATTTACTTTAGCATTTAATACCTTGAGAATATTTTTCTGTTGGTATTGATGGGAGTGTAGTCACCTGCAATTGTATGAATATAGTTGGCCAATTGAACAAGATTAAAGAGGGGGAATTACTACTTTTGTATAGATTTTGATTCGCTCTTTGATCCACATTGTAGTGATTGTTGGTACATTCATTGAATGAACATGCAAATGCTCATGGAATGATCTGGTTACAAAAATAATTTTGTAGGGGACAAGACTGGGAAGTTCAGATCCGAAAGGGTGTTATAGTAAGTAGTTCTCATTTTCAGCTCGATTTTTGCCATACGTCTTCTTTATATTGTTGAATATTGCGTTTTGCAAGTTCAGATTCTCTTGTTTTAGCAAATGCAACATATTCTATAATATTTATATGTTTACTGTTACCTCTATCTTTTGTTACCTTACTAGATTAGTTTTATTATTTTAGATATCGGACTGCCATCTGGGAAGTCACTTTTTCAGATTCAAGCTGAGAGGATACTGTGTGTCCAAAGACTTGCTGCTCAGGCAATGAGTGAGGGTAAAGTTCACAACTCTGCGTTTTATTTTTCCTTACAACTATACTACTATTAATACCTTGTTTCACATAACGTTTTTCCTGCAGCAGGTTCAACTCGCCCAGTTACAATACAGTGGTATATAATGACCAGCCCATTTACTCATGAACCAACACAGAAATTCTTCGACAGTCACAAGTATTTTGGCCTTGAGCCAGATCAAGTAAGAGGGTTCTTAGCTGTAACGTTTGCATTTCTATTTCTTTCTTCCTTGTGTGCAAAGACCAATATCGATCCTGCTCTCTGCAGGTCACCTTTTTCCAACAAGGAACCTTGCCTTGCATTTCGAAGGATGGCAAGTTTATCATGGAGACACCTTTCAGTGTATGTGTCTTCAAAGCAAGTTGAAATAAGCTTAGACGCCGGTTCTTTAGGTTTATAGTCAGTTGCATTTTATACTTAAAAGACTTGCCTTATGAATTTCATTCTGTGTGACTAGCTAGCCAAGGCCCCGGATGGGAACGGGGGAGTTTATGCAGGTATATATTCTCTAGTCCTTCTGCTCTGATTATAGGGAATACTATTTTCAGCGTTCTCTGTTTATCAGAACTTCTTATATGTTTATTCAGCTCTCAAATCGTCAAGGTTGTTAGAAGATATGGCTTCGAGGGGGATTAAGTATGTGGATTGCTATGGTGTTGACAATGTTCTGGTTAGCTCTTTCAGTGCTCTCACGTCTTTATTCGTGTACTTTCTCAATTCTTCTCGAACTATTAGAACAATAAACAAGAATCTTGGAAATCAGGTTCGAGTAGCTGACCCTACTTTTCTGGGATACTTCATAGACAAAGGTGCAGCTTCTGCTGCAAAAGTAGTGCGCAAGGTATATCCAGAGAACTTTCTAATTAATTGGTTCGACAAGCTAATCGTCATTAGTTTTTCATTTTCCAGCAATTAATTTCTCCTGAGCCAAATCACAGTCAAGTTTTGACCGAGAAGCTTGTTGTTATGAAAACAGGCATATCCACAGGAAAAGGTTGGAGTATTTGTAAGGAGGGGAAAAGGTGGGCCTCTGACTGTAGTAGAGTACACAGAGCTTGACCAATCTATGGCTTCTGCAACTAATCGACAAACAGGACGTCTTCAATATTGCTGGAGTAATGTAAACTTCTTTACTGGCTTTTTAAGTTATACTAAGATCATTATTTCTGGCATTACTGCTATTGTTCCACTTTTATGCAACTTAGGCATTAGTTATTTCAAAATCCTGTAAGAACAGTGAGCGCTGTTATGGAAGTGGCTATGTGTCCTAAGTTCCTAATGTACGTCAAAATGTTGCAGGTGTGCTTACACATGTTCACTTTGGATTTCCTTAATCAAGTTGCGAATGGGCTGGAAAAAGACAGCGTGTGAGATGCTTTTTACTGATACTACAATATGAAAACCTTTGACATTTCCAGTAACTGATATCAAAACTCTTGCAGTTACCATTTGGCGGAGAAGAAGATTCCGTCTATAAATGGCTTCACAGAGGGACTGAAACTAGAACAGTTCATATTCGATTGCTTTCCGTATGCTCCTTCTACTGCACTTTTCGAGGTACTGTTTTGTTAAGACTGTTATATTGTTTGAAACACATCAAAAACGAGATTCACATGATTAGAAATCACATTTTTTTTTTCTGCGGTCTTTTCTCGTCTTTGCAGGTATTACGGGAGGAAGAGTTTGCTCCAGTGAAGAACGCGAATGGGTCGAATTTTGACACACCGGAAAGTGCGAAACTCTTGGTTTTACGGCTGCACACACGTTGGGTCATAGCAGCTGGTGGATTTCTAACACATTCTGTTCCTTTATATGCAACTGGTAAAGAGCACATCCCACTCTTCTATTCATTTGACTTTTTTTTACTACAATAATCGTGGTGTGGGTAAAGACGTAAAGTAACCAAGTAAACCAAACTAAATTGAAACTACCAAATTAAAACCAAATAGGTGTGGAAGTGTCACCATTGTGCTCGTACGCGGGAGAAAATCTAGAAGCGATTTGTCGGGGAAGAACGTTTCACGCACCATGTGAGATCTCCCTCTAATCTTCTTCTTGCTTTCTCTTATTTATTCTTGTAATTTGGCCATCTTCTATATTTTTCTTTTGGCTTGTTTCTCCTTTTTTTTTATTGGTGTTTTGGGTCTCTATATATGAACTGTAATTGGCGAAGGTGGTCATTAGTAGTCTCTCTAAAGTGTCACTCGTCATTATTGTAACAATGGTCTCTTTAAAGTGTCACTCGTCATTATTGTTTCATTATTTACCAGACATCTTGTTGTTAAAAAGGTCTACAAAATTTTTGTCAGAGTAATCTATCACCATGTCTCGAATTTGGCAGGAAATGCATCATTAACAAAAATTGACCCACCAAACTTTCTTACTCCCTCTGTTTCACAAAGAGTGTCATTTTGGAGAAAATTTTCACAAAGAGTGTCATTCTACAACACAAAGAGTGTCATTCTACATTTCCAATGTGCTTTTTAATGCTACATATTCTTTTTTACCCTTAAATCCAAAGCTCTTTCCATTGAATTTAAACCATTAATCACTAATTAAATAGGGGCAAACATGTATAATTCACACTTTTCTTAATTTATGTGAAATGTGTCAGAATGACACTCTTTGTGAAACAGGGAGTATAGAACGAAGAACAAGGAGTATTCAGTACTAACTGGTTTAAATGTTACATGATCGAATCAGACCAAAAAATGGTAATCTATAAGTTGCATCTTCAACTACAAACAGAAAATATCCTGCAAGCTGTGTCATATCATTTCCTTATCGTCTTGATACTTCGGGCAGTTGAATTGTTTAGCCAACACCAAAATGGCTTGGCTAAATCGGTTATTTTGGTTCACCAATCTTAAACCAAGAGCCTGAATACCGCTCTGGTATCCAGAAGGAATTCAAATAACCAAGAACTCACCTTCTCCCGCTTCTGAAGTCATGTTCTTGTTCTTCCTCATTTTGTTGCCAAGATCGGATACTATCGAATCCAAGGCTTCAAACTGAGGATGTGACTTATCTCCAACAACAAAAAGATGCGTCTGATTCCCGATCTTAATCCAACTGCAACCCGGCTGTTTCTTCAACCCTTTCTCCTTCATCTTCATTCTCATCTCTGCAGCTTCTTCCCTTTTCCCGCTCGCAGCATATATATTAGACATCAATACATAAGTCCCAGCATCATCCGACCCTGTTTCCAATACCTTCTTCACCACCTCCTTAGCAATATTCACTTCACTGTGGTTATTACAAGCGGATAAGAGCGCTCCATAGAACGATCTTGATACCCTAGCCTCATCACAGTTGATGAAATTTAAAACATCTTTCAGTCTACCAGCACGACCACAGAGATCCACGAGACACGTATAGTGGTCTTCTCGCAGAGGAAGTGACTCGTCTCTCACAAGCTCCTTAAAGAACTCCATACCTTTCTCTACCAGTCCGGCGTGACTGCAAGCAAATAGCAAGTTAAGATAGGTAACCTCACTAGGTTTGAACCCATGTTTCCGCATCTGATCATACATTTCAATTGCTTCCTTCCCATGCCCGTGGTGTGCATAAACCGCAATCATACTGTTCCATGATATCAAATCCCGTTCGCATACCAGTCCATTATCAAACAATTTCCTAGCAGCAATCAGTTCACCGGATTTCGAATACATGTTAATAAGCGCTGAAGTAACAACTTCGTTCTTTTGGTGAACCGACTTAGATATCAACTGGTGAATCTGCTGCCCCTCCACAAGTCCAGCCAAGTCACTACAGGCACTTAAAATGCTCACATAAGTTCCTACGTTAGGCTTAACACAACCATCCCTTAACATCTTTGAGAATACTTTAAGCGCTTCTTCGTTTTCTCTATTCTCAACATATCCTGTAATCATCGTGGTCCAAGAAATAACATTCTTCTCAGGCATCTGGTCAAATAAAACACATGCCCTGTCAACTTTCCCATTCCGTACAAACCCTGTGATCATCGTATTCCATGAAGCAAAGTCCCTCTCAGGCATCACTTGAAAGAGTTGGTCAGCTTCATCTATCCTATTGTTATGTGTGTAACCCGTGATCATAGCATTCCACGAAATGATATTTCTCTCAGGCATACAATCAAAAAGCCTTCTCGCTTCATCTACCTTACCGTTCTTTGCCAAACCATCGACCACAGCAGTCCATGAAATGACATCCCTTTTAGGCATTTTTTCGAATAGAATCATCGCCTCATCTATCCTACCACGTTGCACCAGCGCTTTAATCATCGTGTTCCAGGAAACAATGTTTCTCTCAGGCATTTCATCGAACAGTTTCAGGGCTTTCTCAATTCTCCCGCCCTGAGCATACCCATCAATCATAGTATTCCAAGAAACTACATTTCTCTCAGGCATTTCATGGAAAAGCATCTCAGCTACAAAAAGCTGCTTAGATCTCAAGTACCCACTAACCATGGCAGTCCAAGTCACCACATTTTTCCTAGAATCAACCCTATCGAACAATTCCCTAGCTTCTCTCATATTCCCTAACTTAATATACCCAGTAATCACATGAGTCCATGTGACCGCATCTCTCTCAGGCAATTCATCGAACAGTTTCCGTGCTTCTACAATTCTACCTTCTTTGCAAAGGTCCCCAATCAGCCATTCGAGTCGTGGCACACGCGAATTCGAGCTATATCCTCTATGGCTAGAAGAAGAGCAAATCGAACGAACGAGATTACATACTTGCACGGATCGTTCATGGTTTGATATGGGCAATACAAATGATCTTCTGTAGTAGCTTCTAAGGCGCAACAATGCGCGAGATTGCATCAGCTAGAAGATGGTAAAAGTGATCTTATTTACTGTTTGTTTTGGTCGATAGAGAAAAAAGAGGAGTCTTTATGTCTGTTGCGTTGTGGTCATATGAAATATTTACAAAAATATATATATGTGAAAGTTTGCAAATTGGGGAATCGAACTCGTGAATTGGGAAAAAAATTATACTTTGACGTCTATAGAGTGGAGTTACAAAAAAAAAAAGAAGAGAAGAGAGTCAACAAGCATAAGGAGCTTGACCAAGAAGTGGTTGAAGCACAGCCAATTGTTGTCTCAAGAAATTGTAGACTGACTCTGTAGAATCAGAAGCTATTCGAATCACAACTCCCTTTCCCTACAAAATTCACACTAACTTTGATTAGTCATTTATGCGGATTTGATCTCTTCAATTAAAAGTTTACTGATATTATTATTTACCTCATGGCCGAAAGTGCTACAGGAAGCTATAAACTCTGGCTTCATGAAGCGGTTAGGAGAGCTTGACACAGAGTTTTGTCTCCTAGAACGTCCTCCATACGAGATCTGTAGTTGTTCAGACATCATCTTCTTCACATTTTCTTGGACTTGCTTTTGGATTTCCTTCAGCTTTGACCTTTGACTCATTGTCAAAACACATTTTAGCAAAGATACAGAGAGTAATGTCAGACTAGAAAATGTGCGTGACAGTCGCATACCCGAAGAGTATGACCATTGCGATGGTGTGATAGTCTTGCATCCGTTCGGCTATGCTTTGGATGCTCCTCTTCTCTAACAGTACCTGCAGTCAATAAAACCACTACTCTAAAGCCAAAGGTAGATCTAATCTCGCTCACTGTAAGAGAGATTGTCTATAAATCTAAAAGTGGGCACAAGAGATTAGTAATTATTACTGTGTCAAGAAATAAAGGGTAATCATCTTCGAGGTAGACATTGTTGATGCTCTTATAAAACTCGAAATCCCATTTTTCACCATTTGCGTGACGCCCGCTAGTGATCCAATCCACAAGGACAAGATTAGAGTCTGACACCAATCTAAAGATCTGTTTCTGATAGTACCGGGCAGTGGAGAAGCAAGTCACTGGATCTGGAATCACAACCAAAAGTGATTCACTCCCGATTCTCGCCTACTGTACACAACAAACCCAAAGATCAATCAAGAACACAAGAATTCAAAGAACAGGGTCCTAACAAAGCTCAAAATGATTAATAGCAAAAGAAACATTACTTCCAGTATTTGTTTAGAACACTTTGATCCTATTGCCTTGTATACCTGAATGAAATCACAAGATCCAAGTCAAGAAAAATCAAAGTAGGATAAAACTAGTGTTCACTTCAAAGAGAGAAAAAATCCCTAATTTGTGTCAACCTTAGTAGAAGACTGGGTTGTAATCACTGCAGTGCATCCATCACCAATGGTGAATTCACATGAAATCGAATCTCCCTACATAATTTGAACAAAAACTTGTTCGATGAATCAAGCCATCGATGGACAAAGAGAGAGAGAGAGAGAGAGAGAGAGAGAGAGAGAGAGAGAGAGAGAGAGAGAGAGAGAGAGAGAGAGAGAGAGAGAGAGAGAGAGAGAGAGAGAGAGAGAGAGAGAGAGAGAGAGAGAGAGAGAGAGAGAGAGAGAGAGAGAGAGAGAGAGAGAGAGAGAGAGAGAGAGAGAGAGAGAGAGAGAGAGAGAGAGAGAGAGAGAGAGAGAGAGAGAGAGAGAGAGAGAGAGAGAGAGAGAGAGAGAGAGAGAGAGAGAGAGAGAGAGAGAGAGAGAGAGAGAGAGAGAGAGAGAGAGAGAGAGAGAGAGAGAGAGAGAGAGAGAGAGAGAGAGAGAGAGAGAGAGCGAGACAGAGAAATAGAAAAAGGAGGAAGAGGGAGATACAGAAACAATGCCGCCACCATAGGTGATGCTGTAAATCCAGACAACGTCAGTTCCGGCAGGAGCTGCCTGAAAGTTCAATGTCGGGAATTTTAAAAATTAAAGATTGAAATTTTCAAACAGATTCTCCACAGGGAGAGTGAGAGATAGAGAAAGAAACCTTGGTAGGAAGTAAGAACTTGAGAGGATACTTAGAGAAGCAACTCGTAGCTGTAGATCTTCCTCCTACTTTCTCCACCATCACTTTCCCGGTCGCCATCCCTGAGCTTTCTCCTCCACAGTCGTGAACTTTCTCGTTCTAGTTTGAGTTGAAATGTTGGATATTTATATACACATCTCATCAGTTTCTGGGTGTTGTTGAGAAAAATATGATATTTTGGGTAAAAATGTCAAATTTAGGAACAGCTCTAATCATACACAAAGTCGAACGCAATAAAAAGTTACAACAATATTATTTCCCACTCTTTGTGTTTTGCTTGGTGGGTTCTCTCTTCTACAGAATCTTTTGGATATGTTTATAAGAGCAAAACTGGAGGATTGCATCAGTCAATGGCGGAAATGTCTAACGTTGGTGAAGAGCAGAGAGACTCCATACTTTTTGCAGCAATCAATGGCGTCTTGGTCTCTAATACTGCCTCCAGGTTCTGCTATCACTCCTATTCCTTTCTCACACGCCTCTTCCACCGCATCTTTCCAAGCTGCACAATTCACACAACAAGAATTTTCACAATTCAGATCGGCCAACAAAGTTGTTGGTTGATGAGTCATTCATTTCAGACAGAAGAATGGAAAAGAAAAAATACCGAATGGGAAGAATGCGTCACTGGCCAAGGCAGCTCCTTTGGCTTCCTCGCCAGCTTTCTTGAAAGCTAATCTCAGACTCTCTACTCTGTTTGGCTGCCCACTTCCCATCCCCAGCATACAATTGTTCTTGATCCAGAAACCGAAGAATCAGAAACAAAGTATAGAAACGAGAAACAAGAAAAAGGAATCAGAGAGAAGAAAAAAAATCCAAACCTTTGCTATCACAATGGCATTGCTCTTGACATGCTTAACGCAAAGCCAGGCAAATTTGGCATCCGCAAGTTCGCTTTCAGTTGGAGTTTTCTCTGAGACAGACTTGAAACTGATGTCTTCTGGAGTTTTATCGTCTGAGTCCTGAGCCAACCAGCCACCACCAACCTGTCTGAGTGATAGTTTCCCTTGGTCATTCTTTTTAGCCTCAAGGATCCTCAAAGTTTTTGATTTCCCTTTGAGGACTTCAAGACCTTTAGCAGTATACTTTGGAGCAACCACGATTTCATAAAACATTCTAGTTTCCCCATCTGTTGGACTCCTGAACTCCCGGAGCTCCCTCGCAAGAACCTAGAGACAAATACAGATCACTAAACAGTTGAAAAATCTATGGGACAACAGTAGTTTTAAATATTGATTACCTCGTCAACTTCAACATTGAAAGCTACAATGCCACCAAAGGCACTAACTGGGTCAGCTTTTACAGCTAGCCGGTAAGCCTCAAGAATATCATCACGAGAGGCCACACCACAAGGATTTGTATGCTTCACGACTACACATGTAGGGTTTTCAAATTCCGACACACAGTTCCACGCAGCGTCAGCATCAAGATAGTTGTTGTATGACATTTCCTGCTCACAGAAATAAATAGAAAAGTCAAAACATAATTGGCAGTATAAAACTATGGCCAGCTGCTATATACTTTTACAAAACTGATGGGTAAAAGTATATTACCTTTCCATGGTGCTGTATCGCAGTTGCGATACCACCAGCGTTCACTTCAGCAAGGCTCTTATCAACATAAAATGCAGCTTTTTGATGAGGGTTTTCACCGTAACGAAGAGAACTCTTAAGTTCAAGAGGAACTGTAAAGCTGGGAGGGAACTTCTCTTCTAAGAAAAAAACAGGATTAGTAATCAATGTAAGTTGCCAATTTCCATAACTAGTGTAAGGAGGATCACATAAAAAAATAACCACTTACTTCCTTCAGTCTGCTTCCATAGCCATTCTGAAACTGCAGAATCATATGCAGCAACATGCTGAAAAGCCTTCCACGCAAGTTTTCTGCGGAATTGTTGGTCACATTGTCCTCCTTTGAGATACTCTAAAACAGCTTGATAATCGTCTGAATCGACAACAATGAGAACGTCTTTGTGGTTCTGTCGAACAGAATAGTAGAATAAGTACATTAATAATCATGAAATGAATGTAAAGAATATAAGTCTCATATGCATATACCTTAGCAGCTGCTCTAATCATAGCAGGACCACCAATGTCAATGTTTTCAATCCCATCTTCAAAGCTGATCCCACCTGGAGCAGTAACTTTGTCATAGAATGGATACAAATTGACAACCACCACATCAAATGTACCTGTCATTGAATACAAAAAAGCAACACGTGAAGTTTAGTATGAAGGAGACATTATTATAGATGACACAACCTTAGAACATAGAGGGGTAAATTAAATGTCAAAACTCACCAATCCCATGCTCATTAAGAGCTTCCATATGATGTTCCACATCTCTTCTAGCAAGGATACCACCGTGTATGTTTGGGTGCAAAGTTTTCACACGGCCATCAAGCTTTAAGAGAAAACAAAAAGGAAAGCCAAGTTTAATATACTAGACTCAACAAAACAATGGTACAATCATTGCCAAAAGTCACACAATTTGACACCAGCTTTTTATGTTTATCGAAATCTTTAAAGAATTAAAATAGAAGACCAAATCTAAAGCAAGAGCACCGAGCTTAAGAGAAAAAAGCAAACTTGCCATTTCTGGAAAGTGAGTAAGCTTCTCCACTTTAGTCACAGAGACTCCAGCATTCTCCAAAGTAGAAGCAGTTCCTCCAGTAGAAACAATAGTGTATCTACGCAAATAACATATGAAAAAAGAGAACCAATTAAACCCATAAATTGAAATTTGTATCGAAAAAGAAAAATTGAAACTTGTATATAGTTGTAAGTAAGAGAATTGTAAAGAAGACATACCCCAAGTCTTGAAGACCATTGCCAAGAGAAGCCAAGTCACTCTTGTCAGATAAAGATATCAAAGCTTGCTTCTTTCCTGATTCATATTAAAACACACAAAACATAATCAAAATCAATCCCTGGAATTTGAAAATTGCAGCAAAAGAGAAAAAAATTGTAAACCAGAGGAGCCAGAGGAGTGCGGCTGATTCCTCTGAGCTGTTGTCTGAGACTCCGCCATAGCTCGAACTGCAACGAGACTCGGACGCAGCGATGTACAATAGACCTGCTCAATGAAAAATCCCACTTAAACATTAAAAAAAAAGTTAAGCAGAACGTGAAAACAAAAGACACGAGAGGAGAGAACTCACGGGTTGGGCAAACCGAAAAGGCGCGACGGTTTTTCTACGAAAATAACCGCAGAGAATATCGCCGGAGCGAGCACTCACGGAGGCAACGGTGGCGGTGGCGGTGGCGGCGGAACTGAGCATAGTAGTTTGGTTTTGTTTCAAAACAGTGTGCGTGTGTGTGTGTGTAAAGTGTTTTGAGAGCTCTGTTTTAGGTTTTTGCAAATTTGCGGCTAATTTTTGGAAATAAAATAAAAAATGGAAAAATATATAAAAAAATATTATTGGCGTCAGGTGGAATTATGTATTTATTATTTATGGCCTTGACAGTTAGATTACACCCTGTACTATATTTCCACCTGGAATATTTTTTGCAAAACCTTTATTAAAATTTTTATAGTTAAAAAAAGTGTTAAACCGATAAGTAAAAAATAAAAACTGGTAAATAAAAATATCTATGGAGATGATGACATAAGCTTTTCTACGATTTTTATATAATAGTAAATTTACATGTGAATAAAATAATGTACGAGATAGTAATTATATAATTGGCGTATAACGCATAGTTTGATTTTTTTTATTTCAGAGAGGAGGAGAATATAATTTTTTTTTTGTGGAATGTCCAAAAAAGAAGAAGAAGAGAGATTAAGGACTAAGGAGGAGGAAGGACTTGTCTTCTTTCTTTCTTCTACTCATCGATCGTCAAACCTCACAGTCTCTCTCTCTCGTGCCGCCTCTCACTGTATGTTCTTCTTGTGATACCATTTCTTTTGCTCTACTTCTTTTGCTTACTCAGCAGCCTTCCTTTAGGTTTCTGCTTCTTCTTCTTTTTTTTTTTTTTTCTGAATTTTGATCTTCTGTTGTCGAGAATTCTCTGGATCCGATGTGTTTCCGCTTGAATTTTGGGTATTGATACTCAGATCTTGCTTTATTTAGAGTTTCAGTGGTTCTCTTATGCTTGATCGGTTTTTTTTTTTTTTTCGTTTGAGGTTTGGAATTGTACGGCAGTGTGAGTCCGTGGACTTGATTTTGATTTTGGTTTTAGTTCTATTGGTTGATCCGTTGATTTTTCATTTTTCTGTGTGTCGGAGATACAATGGGTTTGCTATTAGTTTGGTGAAGCTGATCGATTTCAGATTTCAGCTCGACTCGTGTTAGTTTATTGTAGATGTAGGTTGAGTTCACTCTTTTCAGTTGATCAGTTTATATCTGTAGCTAATTTCATGGTTTAGAAGTATCCACAGTCAGATTTGCCAAGATGACCTGTCCTCTGCTAGAGTAGGGAGTTTTACTGGTTTTGTATACCCAAATTGTTCCTTATATAGTATATTTTGTTTCCAGTCCTAAGGTTTGCCTGATTATGTTTGATGCTTTAGTAAAATTACTCTTTTCTCTGAATTTCAGGCACCTCAATGAGAGTTTGAGTTTTTCATGTTAGAAGGTCTTGTTCTGCAGCCAAAAAACGTTTGATACTTACGAATGATGCTTATGCAAAGATTTGACTTGGGCTTTGATCATGATCTGTCGCCTCCAAGCGTCTCTGAGGGAGCTGATGAACTAGATGGATAGACAACTTGACAAAGAAAACATGGATCAAGCTAAAGGTTATGAAAACGTTCGGTATACTGCCCCTGACCCTAGAGATGAGGGCCTTGGGTCCATGAATCAACGGTTTCCTCACGATTCTTCAACTAATTTTAACACCAATGTACGACCTCCAGATTATGGTGGTACTTCGATCCCTGCTCGGCCAGTGCTAAACTACTCAATACAGACGGGTGAAGAATTTGCTTTTGAGTTTATGAGAGATAGGGTAGTTATGAAACCGCAATTCATCCCTAATGTGTATGGTGACCCCAGTGGTATGCCTGTTCCTGTTAACTTAACTGCCATGGGAATGGTTCATCCCATGGCAGAGAGTGGCTCTAAATCCACAGAAGAAAAACGTCAAGCCTTTGAGCAAGAGAGGAAACCTCCTTCTAGAATTGAAGATAAGACCTACCATGAGCTGGTCCAGTCTGCCCCAGTTATCTCTTCGAGAAATGATACTGGTCAAAGGCGTCCTAGTTTGATTTCTTCTAGAGCTTCTGATAGCTCTCTGAACCAGGCGAAGTTCTTGTGTAGTTTTGGTGGTAAAATTATACCTCGCCCCAGAGATCAGAAACTTAGATATGTAGGTGGCGAAACGCGTATCATACGTATTAGCAAGACTATTTCTTTCCAAGAACTCATGCAGAAAATGAAAGAAATGTTCCCTGAAGCACGTACCATAAAATATCAGCTGCCAGGCGAGGATCTCGATGCCTTGGTCTCTGTATCTTCTGATGAGGATTTACAAAACATGATGGAGGAATGTATTGTGTTTGGTAATGGAGGATCTGAGAAGCCGAGGATGTTCTTGTTTTCAAGCAGTGATATAGAGGAGGCTCAGTTCGTTATAGAACATGCAGACGGTGATTCTGAGGTTCAGTATGTTGTCGCTGTCAATGGGATGGATCTAAGTTCACGAAAAGGTTCCCTTGGAATAAGTGCTCCCGGGAACAATTTGGATGAACTACTGCAAGGGAATTTTGATAGGAAGATCAATCGGGCTACCACAGAACCAGCAGTAGCTTCGGTTGCTCCTTTGCCAGGTAATGAATCTTTATCAGCGAGCCAAGCTTCTCAACTTGTAACAGGTTTGTCTACTGGAAATGAGCCATTTCCACAGCCTTATCTAGGACAGCAATTGCACTTCACCGGACTTGGTAACCACCAAGTTTACACATCAGCTCACATGGCAAGCAGTGGCTATATAGATGAGAAGGGGTCTGCTCCTTTGCATGTTCAACCACAACCACATTATATCCCTTATTCTGTGAATCCTGAAACACCTGTGGGGCCTCACTATGCACAAAAGCCTGAGCAAGGAGTTTCGCGTGAGGAGCAGATCTTTCATGTACAAGACCCAGAACCAGAAGCTTCATCAAAAGAGGCTAAGATGAGAAGAGATGATTCATTTCAGAAGGTAAATGATCCTGCTAATGTATCTACTGATGAGAGCAATCTTTCGGCAAAGGAGCCAAAGATGAAGAGAGAATCCTCAACCCCAAGGGTCAGTGAGTATTCTGTTTCTTCTATGCCTGATGATTTGATAGTCCCAGACCACCTCGTAAAGGAAGAAGCTCCAATTGCCACACAAACATCCAGTTCAACACCAGATATAAGTTCTTCAGCTCTTCCAGAAAAAAGTCTTAGAAAATCCCAGGACCATGTTGAGAACAATCTGTCAGCAAAGGAGCCAAAGATGAAGAAAGGACAAACCACAAGGGTCAATGAGTATTCCGTTTCCTCTGTATCTACTGATTCTAAGGTCCCAGATCTCGCCCTCAAGGAAGAAGCTCCTGTTTCCATGAAATCATCCAATTCAACACCAGATCCAAAATCCTTTGTTTATCCAGAAAAAAATCTTAGAACATCCCAGGATTATGTTCCGAAAGCGGGTGCTTTAGCTACAGCAAGTGAAAGCATGACAAATAATCAGGACAATCCATTTTGTCTGCCTGGAGGACTCTCAGCATCTGGACATGGGACTTCAGATGGTAATTCATCTAATTTGAGCAATGTCGATCAGCCTGTGATTCATCCGAGAGTTTTTCATTCTGAGCGCACTCTCCGAGATCCAGCAGAAACTAACCGTTTGTCTAAATCTGATGATTCCCTTGCTTCTCAATTTGTAATGGCTCACAACACTTCAGATGCATTCCTACCTATCAGCGAATCATCAGAAACTTCTCATGAAGCAAATATGGAGTCCCAGAATGTACATTCTACCGCACCAGTAAGATCAGCTCCTGAAAGCATCTGGACAGCCGAGGGTAGTATGGCACAGTCTGAAAAGAGAAACTTGGAGCCTAACGCCTCGGAGCATGTAAGTCAGACAAAGACTTCAGTAAAGGCTGTTCCACGAGGACACATTGAGAAGGGGGATATAGTTGTTGATATAAATGATAGGTTTCCTCGTGAATTTCTTGCTGATATTTTGAAAGCGGAAGAGTCTGTGAATTTCCCTGAATTAGGGCCATTGCATGCCGATGGGGCTGGTGTGAGTTTAAATATTCAGAATAATGACCCTAAAACTTGGTCGTACTTTCGAAATTTGGCGCAGGATGAGTTTGAGAGGAAGGATCTATCCCTTATGGATCAGGACCACCCTGGATTTCCCAGTTCCCTGACTAACACCAACGGAGTTCCTATTGATTATAGCTACCCACCATTGCAGTCTGAGAAAGTTGCTTCAAGTCAGATAAATTCACAAATCCACTTTGATGGAAATATCCAGCCGGATGTGTCTACCACTACCATAGCAGATTTGAACACAGTAGACACACATGCAGATTACAGTCAGTCACAGATCAAAGGTGCTGAAAGCATAGATACAACTTTGGTAAGCTTATCATATTCAACCTAAATATGGAAAACCTAAGCAAGTTTAGCTACTAGAAAACACCTGTCTCAACTGATAATTTACTAATTCCTATAAATTTGAATTTGGATATGCAGAATACTGGAGTTCCTCTCATTGACTTTATGGTTGCGGATAGTGGCATGAGGTCTCTGCAGGTATGCATTTTTCAGCGTATGGCTTAACATGTTTACAAGCTGTTGCGTTTGCACCTCTCTATTTAATCAGATACTATGTAATGTTTGAACAACCACCATTAGTGAAGTGAACAGCATCACAACAAAGGGCCTGGTTAATTGTTCTGGTTTATTTTAAAAGATGGCTTTCGTACAACGAAGTATTACTCTTTAGCATTACAGACCCTAAGTACCAGAAGGACTTTTATATTCTGTCAATCAAGTTATGACTTTCTAATGCAACCTTTAAGCTGTCTTTTCTGTTTATGGTATTTGCCTGCTCTTGTTTAAAGGAATTATATAGAATAGGCATCATGTAGCCCCATTGGCAGGTGAAATCATTGGAAGTTTATAAATCTTTTTTTAATCTTGCTCCTGGGTTTCTCATTGATGGAGAAAAAATGAAACGATTGTTATCTATTTTGTTTTCTGTTTCAGGTCATTAAAAATGACGACTTAGAAGAACTGAAGGAATTAGGTTCTGGTACCTTTGGAACTGTTTATCATGGAAAATGGAGGGGTACAGATGTTGCTATTAAGCGAATAAAGAGGAGCTGTTTTATTGGTCGTTCATCTGAACAAGAGAGATTGGTGAGCTTTCTTTCTTAATAAGTTGAGCGTTCTTTAGATTTATATAAGTACATTGATCACTGACTGGTTCTCCCAAATTTAAGTAAGTGAATGCTTTAGGGTAACTAGAGTACTGCTAGAAGACACTACCACTATCTCAACCCAAAACCGAGCTTTTCATTGTCCATTTTTCTATTGCCTGAAGCGGTTTTTAGATGCTTGTTATGAGCAAGAAGTTGGCATTCCCTATAGAATCGTATTTGATTTTTCCTTCACAAAAGTTGCATTAGTTTAATTGGTTTTCAGTTTCACCATCCACTGATTGAAATTTTCAGACCTCCGAGTTCTGGCATGAAGCTGAAATTCTTTCAAAGCTTCACCATCCAAATGTTATGGCATTTTACGGCGTAGTGAAAGATGGACCAGGAGGAACTTTAGCTACAGTGACAGAGTACATGGTCAATGGATCGCTTAGGCATGTTTTGCTCAGCAACAGGTAATTGTTTATTACAGCTTGTCGTAATCCTTGCTTCCTCAAGATATATCTAGCTTTATATCAATTCAAATTTGGCGAATACAGGCACCTTGATCGACGTAAGCGCCTTATCATTGCAATGGATGCAGCTTTTGGAATGGAATATTTGCACTCAAAGAGCATAGTGCATTTCGATTTGAAGTGTGATAACTTGCTTGTCAACTTAAAAGATCCCGCCCGTCCCATATGCAAGGTGACTTTCTAGGACAGTTTGAGAACAGAATGATGCAACCATTTTCATTTTGTTTTGTTTAAGTAACAAAGATATGATGCTTTATGCAGGTCGGTGATTTTGGTCTGTCAAAGATAAAGAGAAACACTTTGGTCACTGGCGGCGTAAGGGGAACCCTCCCTTGGATGGCTCCGGAGCTACTTAGTGGCAGCAGCAGCAAAGTTTCTGAAAAGGTACGAGTCCATAACATCCTTCTGCAAATGAATGAATTCCAAAGCTCTCAAATTACTTGTTGGTAGATGAGAAACAGAGAGTATCGGTTTTTGTATTTGTTTAGTTTTCATGCCCTTTGAAAGATCCTGCAATTAATGTTTCGCCATGGATACTTCATGTCGCACAGGTTGATGTGTTCTCTTTTGGAATTGTCTTGTGGGAAATTCTTACCGGTGAGGAACCCTACGCCAATATGCATTATGGGGCAATAATCGGTAAGTTACTCTCTCTTTTCTCATTCGCTCTCAGATTCCTTTCTTACCAACAAGGTTGTGTACAAGTAGGTTTGTCTGTCTTGGCAATAGTTTTAAAATTTGAACCTGGCCCTGGTTTTGAATCTATGTGGGCATACTTTCTAGAGCTGAGTCGGTGGGCTAACCCGCCGTAACATTCCTATTTGCATTGATGAATATCAAGCTTAACTGTTTCGGTAGTCTGAATCTCTTGCTCATTTGTTACTTGTGTGAATAAAAAATCGTAGGAGGCATAGTGAACAATACATTGAGACCAACCGTGCCAAACTATTGTGACCCGGAGTGGAGAATGCTGATGGAGCAGTGTTGGGCTCCTGACCCATTTGTTCGACCTGCCTTCCCGGAAATAGCCAGACGTCTCCGCACCATGTCCTCCTCTGCGGTCCACACAAAACCACACGCCGTCAACCACCAAATTCACAAGTAATCTGTCAATTTATCGTTGCTGGTACTTATTCGTAAAAAAAAAAAATGGTTTGTGTATAAAATATCCTTTGCTGCTTCTTTCGGATTTGAATGCTACAGTTTCAAGGTGAGAAACGATTGTGTTGATTTGTACAAGAAACCCTAAAAAGCACATATTGTATAGCCATTTTTAATATTTTTGAGTGTAAGTAAATTGGTTTTGGTACAAGGTCTTTGGGACTTTGACTCTTTCTCTGTACTCGGAGTCTTTTTCTTTCAATAATAAAAATATCAATTTTATATGCATAACGAGTTGGTATATTTCATCTCATGCACCAAAATTTTGGTATAACTATACAACATCATAAACATTACATACAAGCAGAGTATTAAAAACGCATGAATATACATACAGTATATCATTATACATAGAAAATCTGACCAACATTCAAAAGACTCTCCTGAGGAACATTGTAGATAGCACTATGTTCTCTACAAATCTTCCTTAGAAACGCATACACATAGTCAATGGCTATCTTCTTGTAGAACCTGGCTTCTCTCCTGGCTCGAACCACCGTGTTCCCCATAATGTGCACTACTCCCGCATCACGGCACCTATTTATAAACTCCAGCTCGTCTACTCCACCGCTCATCTGGCTCGACGCTGTCACCGTGTGGCTCACCCGTTTCACTGGCGTTATCGACTCTATCGAGTCAAATGTATCAAACGTTGCAAGATTCTCGTTCTCGTTTCCGTTCCCAAGCGTGTCTTTAAGCTGTTGCTGGCTTCCGCAGATGCTGTACTCATCGGAGTCCGAACAGCCTCCTTCCATCATCGATTCAAGGCGGACGTACAAGAAGAGGCTCTCAAAGAGTCGTTTCTCAAAGTCATCATCCTTCTTGTGCAAATCTCTGTATCCGTACCTGTTAACACAATGGACGACGAAATCTATAATAGCTAATACAAGAGTGTTCAGTCAGGTTTTTGGATAAACACTGTTTCAGATGGTTACCTTGCAACACAACGGAACATGTGAAAGTTTTTGGGACCAATCCTTTTAACAAGGAACCGCTCTTCCTCAGGGACGGTGTAAACAGGGAGGTTCTTGACGCATACGAACACCACAACGGAATGAATGGCCGGTAGATTTGTAATAAAATGAGAGAAAATGTGAGGGACTCCACTGGCTAGCTCCGTGTAAACGAGACCAACCCCGGGGACCCGAACAAGTCCAAGACTAGGACCAAGTCCGACGATCCAAGCCATAGAGACTTTACTGTGCATTTCAAACTCATACCTCTTCAAAGTTCCATAGTGCCATACCGACATGATGAGGAGAAAAGCTGCAGCTATCACAAGCGGAACCCAACCACCTTGGTCAATCTTGAAAAGCATGGCCGAGAAGTAAGTGCACTCCACGACGAGCGAGAGGATGGTGAATATGAGAACTAGAACCCAATGGCAACGCCACACGAGGATCATGATCAGAGTCATAAGAAGTGTTGTCACGAGCATGACAATCACAACCGCGGTCCCGTAAGCGTTTCCTATCTGACTCTGGTTCTTGAAACCAGCAGTGACAGCAATGCAAAGGATCATTAGGATCCAGTTTATGTCAGGAACGTAAATCTGACCGAGGAACTTGCGAGAAGTATGCACCACTTTCACTCTTGGAAAACACCCGTGGGCTAGAGCTTGCTTCACTAAGGAAAACGTAGCCGATATTGTTGCTTGGCTCGCCACAATCGCTGCAGCCGTTGCAATAATGAACATTGGCCAATATACACTTCCTGCAAAGAACATATAATTTTACTTAAAATGATCTTAACATTTTCTCTACAGAACTGAAAGAATCGAAGAAGAAACCTGGAATGGAACGGTAAAAAGCATCAGCCACATGATCAGGATGCCTCCTGATGTAGGCAGCTTGTCCACTATAAGCCAAAAGAAGGCAAGGAAACACGATTACAGTAAAAGCTATTTGCACAGCTGAGACCGGAAAATGCGATAGATCAGCGAAGAGTGCTTCGATTCCTGTTATACTAAGCATAATGCCACCAAGAGAGGTCCAGCGATCCCGACCACCTCTTTTAAAATAACGGTATATATAAACAGGGGAGAAAGCTTTCAAGACGCTAGTGTCGTGTTTCCAGATATTGTAGATACCGATACTTGCAATAGAGAGGAACCAGAGGAAAACAATAGGCGCAAAAAGCCAACCAACACGGTCTGTTCCATAATGCTGTACACTAAACAAGCTGACTAGTATCACAACAGCAACAAAAACAACAACACCTGTAAAAATAACAACCACATACACTTATGAGTACTATAGACGTTTCAAGATGAAGTTGAACGCCTGCAAAAATGCTAATACCATTGCTTATGTGAGGAAGGTTTACTCTTAGCCCACCAGCAGCTGATAGAACTGCAAAAAGATTTAAAATTTACCAAATGACTTTATTGTAAAAGGTAAAAGGAAAACAAACAATGGAGGTGTCATACCGGAAATGGCGGGAGTAAGGATTCCGTCGCCGATGACCATACAGGTACCAACAAGAACTAAACCAAGAAGAGCTGTTTTTCTAGATGTATGCTTTTCTAACCACCTTTTGGTTTTGGCAGCAAAGGAATGCTCATGAAACGTAGTGCGGCTGTAAGTAGTAAGCTCTTCATCAGTACGGTGTTGGTTCTGAATTGTTTTCACTTTGGCATGTCTACAGAGTAATGAATACAGAGCAAACGTCCCACCTACAAAACAACAATCAAGTCAGTAACAGCAACAAAAAGGAAACTCCCAAAAGAAAGGAGAAGCTTGTGAATTGGTACCTTGACCATTATCATTAGCTTTACAAACAACGAAAACGTATTTGAGAAGAGGGATGAGTGTGAGGGAGTAAATGATGAGAGATAAAGCTCCAATGATATCTTCAGGATCTTTGATCCCATGAGGAAATGTATTGTAGAAAACATAGAGAGGAGAAGTCCCTAAATCTCCATATACAACACCAAGGCTCTGAAACGAAAGCTGCAGAAGCAGAAGCGCCGAGAATTTCTGCAAATATAATGTTACAAAGTGTAATAATAATTAATGGATCCAGTAGGAATGAATCTGTAATAATATAAGAAATGATACCTTTTCTCGGTACATGTTTCTAAGACGACCAGCTTCTTCATCCATAGATTGATCAAGCTTCTGGTCCAAATCCCACATGCTACCTCTCTCATCACTCTCTTCTTCATCAATCTCAACACCACCACCCATCGATGCTGCTTCTACTCTTGCCGCCATTTTTATACTACTCTTCTGTTTCTAACACATCACAAAACCTCCTCCTTTCAAAGCTCAGGTCTTTGATACAACCAAAACCTGAATTGGCTTCGAATCTTCAAAAAAAACAATGGGAAATTTAACAAACAAAAACAGAGTTTTCAAGAAGAAAAAGAAAAGTTCCCAAAAGAGGAATGTCGTAAGAGCAAACTATACCAAAAATATATAGAAAACAGTCAAAAAAAAAAAAAAAAAAAAAAAA
>NC_025689.1:7690201-7695199 GCF_000633955.1 Camelina sativa | reverse complement strand
CCCCCCCCCCAAAAAGTATCAAAAAAAAGAATATCCCTCTCCAAATCAAAAAACTTGTCTACAGTAATAATAAACCCATCACAAAATTATTATTACTAAAGAGAATTCAAAAACCCGACATTATTTCTTCTAAACACACAAAACGAACTGCAAACCCAAAAAAAAAAAAACGAAAAAAATATGTCTTTATAATAATAATAACAAGAAGATTCTCACGGTTCCATTAGTGGGTCCTTTTTGATTCAGAACCATCGAAATATATATGAAATAATCTATGAATATTATTCAAAGATGAATTGTTGAAGTTACCAGGAAAAAAAAAAGAGCTCTGTTTTTGTGTGTGAGGATTGAGAAAGAAAGGAAGAAAATTAAACGCAGGAGAGAGCTGCGTTTTTGTCTTTTCTCTCCCGTAACGTAACTTAATGAGAGTAAGAGAGTTGTTGTTATAAAAAGAGAAGAAGAAGAAGGCAACTTCTCTGTTCCAAGAGAGAGAGAGAGAGAAGGAGAAGTACATATATGATTCTGAAGTTTCTTCTGACAGAGATGAACGTGGAGAGTTTTTTTTTAATCTGTCAAATTTTTTTAGTCCATTCATGTTTTTTTTTTTTTAATGTTTTGTAATTATCGAAGAAGTTTTTCTTTTAAAAAATATATTTTTCAGATTGATCATACGATCCTTTTTACACATAAAGACAAAGTACTCTACTGAGATTAAAAAAAAAAATAACTTCAAAAAGGGAACAAAATATTTGGTATTAAGTATTTTAGTATCAAACAGTTTTTGGGATTTTGTTATGAAAACTCATTAGTATGAATGATAATTTTTAGTGTAGTGCTATTTCTCACTGGATGAATTGTGGGAAGCAGCACCATCACCAGATGTAATTTTTGATGCATAAGGCTACCTACCTAAAACAAATATTGATTTATGTTGGAAAGAATCATTAGAGAAGATGAAAGTAAACACTTGTTTGTTTCCTAGTTTTTCTTAAAAACTAGGTTTAAAATAAGGGCAAGAAAATTTAAATGTTAAAAATATTTTTAATTATACTATTAGCAATTTAAATTAACTACTTACTACTACCAAACTGTTAATTTTTTAAATTTAATATCTGTTTTTATACCATATTCTCTTCAATCGACAAAAAGTTTATTACAACCACCTTGGTAGGAGAATCTCAAATCAACAATATTCACAAAAATCAATTAACCAATATTTATATTAGTGGTTCTTGCTAGTGCTTTTACTATATTATCATTATCATCATTTGAATTCAAGTACACATTGATATATGTTGTTGTTGACAAAAGAAAATAAAGTAATAATGTGAAACTAAAGTATGTAACGTAAATGTAACGGTCAGCGAAGCTCATCAAAGGAAAAACTCAAAAAAAGATAACGAGGTGATTTTGTCAAACGTGATTCCTTGTTTAGTCTGTCAGAGAAGAAAGGCTTTTTTTTATAGTGTAACAAATTAAATAAATAATTAAGGGTACTAAATTGTTGGGGGAAACAAAATTAGGTATTAAATCTTTTTAAAAATCTTGGATCCATTCCCTCTTTCTTTCTTTTTTTTCTATAGTTTATATTCACATCTCGATCTAAAATACCCAACATGTTTACAGTTTTTTCTTTGTAATCTGTGTCATCAAATTTTTAATGCTCTTAACGAATTGCTGGCTGATAGTATATATATGTAATATATATATATATATATATATATACATTTATACAAATATAATAGCACTTTTGAAAATCTAGAATGACTGAAATAGTTTGTGTTTTTCTTAACTTATTAGACCAACCACAACTAAATAGGTAAGCACAATGATTTTGAAATTTTGAGAAGGTGATTTGTACTTCACCAGAGATAAGCTAGTGTTTCACTGTTTTAATTAATTAATGGAGTTCTTGTGTCTTGATTTTTTTTAAACAATGTTTTTTGCAAAAATTTGTTCGGTAAATATTTATGGTCTTTCACTTGCTTTGACCTTAGGAGTGTGTTTACTTATAAAAGACATTGACCATGTAAACAAAAGTAATTTGTCCATTTTGGGTAACCCTGTCTCCATGTGATCACGTACTTTCCCTTTTCGGCAACAATAATTAATTTATAAAGTCCTTCCAATTTATTTATTGAACCCTTAACTTTGAAATATTGACACTTGCTGTAGAAAATAATATTCAGAAAGATTCACAACAAGATCAGTTGGATCCAAGATAATGGTTTATTAGTAATGAATACAATTCTCTCTCGAGTAAATTTTTATATATATTATGAATTTATCATCGACTAGATTTATATATATATATATATATTATCATTCCATGAGAGAAACCGTCACGTCATTTAAGCCAAGAGAATCAAAATGAAACGTTGTATATATCCTGTGTAGGGTAATACATATATTCTTTTTGATATCATTTATTTATCGATTAGGTCAACGACTCACGAAGAGAGAGCTTTCAATTATTTATATTCACGTACAATTATCAAAACAATTAGAAAAAAAAATTACGATTGGACCATGCGTAACGCTGAACCAAGTTTCCTGCAAATAGTCTATTTTGGTTGTACATATATGCACATGAGACTTTGTTTTTGTAATAAACATCACATGGCTTTCGTTAAAGTCTTTGTAGTTCCAAAATTGTGTATAGAGATTGAAAGCAGTAATATCAATTAACATTAATATGATTATATTTTGAACTAGATCTATATAGTACAGGATCGATGCATTAAAATATATATATATATATATATATATATATATATATATTCATATACTGTACATTTTATCTCACACTATATTCCACGACGTCATTATGTTGCATGCATCTCGATTACACACCTGAATTCCTGAATAATGTAATGGCGTGGCGTTTCGATAATTCATTAATAAATTACCGACGAAAAAAAAAACCAAAATAACTACGTACGTGCAATTTTTAATCTGATGTAGCTGATTTTCTGTTTTGCTAGATGATAAAAAATTTCTATATTTCAAATATAATTGAATGTCATATCCCAAAAGTACCAAACAATTGATCATTTTGCTTTCATATATTCATTTATGATCATACATATATGTATATATATGTGGTTACAAATTGGTTTTTTCTTTCTTTTTAATGCAGCTATATGATTTATAATGCGATAGGTGCGCACCCACGTGGTTGTATGCTAAATATAAACAATAAGACAGCTGGTACGGATAACTAATGATGTATATGTGGTCCTCGTCCAACACACACCGATCCAAGTTTTTCTTTTTCCAAATTATTAGAGACTCGCATATCGCTAAAACATTGAAAATTTGTAGACTAATGTTAATTTAAGTTGAAGTGCTTACCAAAAAAAATCGAAATACCCCAAAATCTATGGATATCAAGATTCAGAGAATAGAGATGCACGAATCCTAAAGAGTCAAGATGTAAAGACTAAAGAATATGTAAATTTGTTAGTTTAGATACTTAAATGTAAGTACATGATATCTAGTATAGCTTTTCTATCTACATATAGATATGTACCCAATCATTAGTAATAGTATAAAATTTATTTTCTTTACGGTTTTAGAGCTAAAAACATTTATTCAACTTATATATGTATATTGTTTTTTTTTTCTTTTGCGGCCATCGATCAATCCAACTATATATGTTAGTCTCTTAACTATTCATTGCCAATAAACACATATGTCTTAACCGAGACGACTATTAATCAAGATGATCTCATCCGACGAATGTAAAATATATCCGGTCATCAACGTCGCTAGCTAACATGATAAATGTGGTTTATTCAAGCTCATGCTCTTTTTGTGGTTATGAACTATAGCCGACAACAATATTGATGGATCCACTTAATCTCTGCCACCAACATTAACAACCACGAACAGATTATTATCGGTTATAAACATGGATTCGTCTATTACAAACGGCAAGATAATTAAGCTCCTCCATGGGGACTATAACTCTTAACTACAAACTATTTTGTCAGAATAGTTTGTGATTTGTAAAGCTACAAACTATTTTAACTATTCCTCCATGGGGAATACTTAAGCTCCTTCTTTGTCCGATCATAGTTTGTAAAAACGTTTTCGTTCTTTGTGATTGTCTTTGAGAGATGGGGAGAATGAATGTGAGAGAGATCGATGCAGAGTATTAATTTGATTCAGCTTGCAGCCCAAAAAGAAAAGAAAAACAAAGACTAATAATGTTTAACATGGGATATTGCTAGCTATAGCTAGATTAGGCTTTTCCTTTTGCCTAAAAATGTGACCAAGACCAACCATACTTTGAAGAAGTTTTCGAATTTCAGATACAATTTTCTTTCCAACATTTGTCTAAATTATGTTTGGTCCATGCATGATTGCAAAAAGAATAATATCCTTATTAAATTAAGAGACATAATAATCCATATATTAATTTATTTGTTCAGACGACAAAAAATAAAATAAAAGAAGGTATATGTACAAAAATCATTTATTCATGTCGTGTATTTATTCGTACGTGTTTTCGTTTTCGCAGCTACAATTAGTTTTGTCAACATATGGTGATGTATGTGTGTGAGTGTGATGTGATGCTATGAAAAATCACATCGGATTTTAATAACACGTAGCACAATCTTATTGGTGATGGATGATCCATGTGCCTGCAACGATGTCGCGGGGCATATCTAGATTAGAATCGAACCCAACATTCATACGCATAAATATATGCATACATGTAAAACAATATACGTGTGTGTCGCAGTGCCGGGTAGTTTTTAGGCCAACAAAAGTTATTCTTTTAGTTTTCGATTATTAAACATTTGTTGGTTTTACATCAAATTCTTTTTTGCATAATTTTATATTGCATCTAAAATATTTTTGTAATAATTTATGCATCGGTTTAGATTGGGTTTTGGAGTTTCGGGTTTTATGTGCAAGCTTATCTTATACTGTTATTAACAACAACATATATATAAGAAAGAAATTAAAAAAAAAAAAAAAAACCTATAT
>NC_025689.1:7683950-7689842 GCF_000633955.1 Camelina sativa | reverse complement strand
AAAAGAAAAAAAAAAACTATATAAGTCGTAATTGCACCAAAAGAGGAGTAATGGGATACTTGTAAACCTACTTTATATCATAAATTCAATCTCTTCGTCTTTATATTCCTTGTGAAGCAAGCTTTTTGTTTTCGTTAGTTTCTTCAAACATCCGTTATCAAATAAAAGTGACTTCAATCTCCTTCCACGCACTAGAGTCATGGCAATGCAGCAGGCGATTAGCATCGGAAGAACCCGAGGAGGTCTGAGTTATCGCTTACTTTCTTGCGGGAAGTACAAATCTCTCAACCATGTCGACACATTAGGAAATATTAAGGTTCTAGAGGCGATCAACGTACCCTCGACACAAGCGGAGGCATTAACCGGCACCATCACCGGTGGCTTGGAGTCGGTGATGGAGAAGGTCAAAGCCGACATCGCCAAATCCGAGGCAACTCTTCTTTTCCCAAACATTCGTTAACTAGCTTTCTACTATTCTCAATATTACAGGATGGATATGTAGAGATGCATGTTTTCTTGCATATCTCTTGCAAGCATTGTGAACTTAATTATCCTTAGAAATTTCCAACCTAATTAAGTGTCCTTCATTGTCTTTTTGTGCAGGAGTATCAATCAGCTCGTGTTGCAGTAGAGGTTCGAAAACTGCAAGCCGATATTGATAAGATGCGAACCGACCGGAGGTATTTGACTCGCTGTTTAATTTTTGTTTTGTCCCATTTAAACTAATTAGACCTTTGATTTTGAAACAGGTGTGATCATGATATAAACATAAACAACAAAATTGAGCAGGTATAGGTTTTGTTAATATTGTTTTTGTTTTTGCACTTGTTTATTTGAATATTGGCGAGTTAAAGACTAGAAGTTGCTAGTGTTTTAATGACATTATCAAATACCCGAACGATAGAAAATTTCCTCTATTCATTCAGCTTACACTTGTGACTTTAGGTTAGTAAAATCGGAAATCAGAATGAACTAATTATATGTTTTGGGCGTTTCAGGGTTTTGATGAGTTGAAAGCTGAGTTCAAAGCAACAAAATATGAAGTCGTGAAGGTTGCTATATATACATTGGCTTCTGTGGCAGTAGCTGGGTCGGGCATGTTTTGCTTGATGTCATAGTAGACACGATCTTGGATCTTTGGAAAGAATCGAAAATTTTATTAGGGACGAACCATAACATATCCGCAACTAGATTAATGACTCGTGGACTTTTTTGGTTTTGTGCTTTTTTATTGACATTGGTTTTATGCTTTTGAAAAGTGATATTTTTCACTTACATTGTTAATAATAACTCATTAATTAACTCCATTGTACTTCCGGTGCCATCACCTTAGTCCAATTGCATTAGCATGCAATAGGAAGTCCACTTTTAAAGCAGCATGAATGCAATAGTAATATTGTGAAAGGGAGTTGGGTTCCCATCAAAGTCTTATCTTCTGATAAGCTTTTAAACTCAAATTAAACAACAGACGCCTACTAATTTTGAACGCCCTGTAGCTAAGTAAAAAAGGGGATCATCTGAGCTAATCTTATAGGCCAACAATTTGTTTTAAACCCTTTAGTAGCAGCAACTAATAAAGATCGGTTTAAAAGATCCCTTCCAAATAATTCGTAGTTGCAGGTAATTCTCGTTGCTTCTAATTTGTAACTATGTTCATCAATCACCTATATGTGCCACTTACTATGACAAAGTAAGCTTGATTTAGTAGCGTAATCGAACCATACCGGTTTACTTCATTCTTTTCAGGAACATCATGATCTTTTAACGGCGATGTTACCAGCTGTAGAATTGCCTCTGGAGTACGTTAGTGACCTCAGTAACAACCTCTCCTCTGCTCTGACTGCACTTTTTCAAAGAACTTTACTTCTTATCTACCATACAACAAGCCAGGTAAACAATACAAGTGGGTGCAAGTCTTACAGTTGCTTGCGCATGCTCTGTTTTCAATTTTTCTTGCAAGTCACTAAACGTAATTGTGCTAATTCCTTAAATGTAAACAAACAGGGGTTAATGCAATCCTTATTTCACTAGCTAGACTCTAAAAATATCTTTCCTTGTCATCATTTCTTCCCAAAAAGTTTCTCCTCCCACTTGATTCTCTTGTTCCTAGCTTTCTCCTGTTCGACTTCCTCGGTCCTGCCCTCTACTTCAATCTGAACATCTCTTAAAATCTTCAAACCAGAGCAAACACCACCAAAGGCAATGTTGTACGCTATCAACATGGACCAGATACGTTTCCCTAGCTTTGCTTTATCCATCTCTGCAGAGAAAACAAATAGATTCAGCAACTTTAACTACAGTATAAACCCAAAGATCGTCAAGAAAAGTAGTAGAAGAAGAAGAAACTTTACCCACGAAATGATTGATTGATTCACAAGGAAGAGTCAAAGAAAACGACGGACTTTGTTATCTGAGAAAACTGCAGAGAAAACAACCAAATCTATCAACCAATGATTAGAATAACTAAGAGAAAGCATAAGGCCAAGAGAAAGAACAAGAAGTGTTTACCCACGAGAAGCAGGGAAGAGTCAAAAGAAACTGACTTTGTTAGATTTTCCGGGGAAAAAAGAATAGAACTGCAGAGGAAAAAAAAAAGAAAACGAAATCAGTTGAGCAAAGATTCGAACTAGTATAAACTCGAAGATCGTCAAAAGAGAAGAAGAAACGTTTATCCATTAAATGCTTGAGTCGCAAGAAAGAGTTAAGAGTACGGACTTTGTTATCAGATAAATTTTCCGGGAGAGAGGAGCTGCAGAGAAAGAAAAGAAGAAAACATAATGCCACGAGAAAGAAGAAGAAGCGTTACCTTCAAAATCCTTGCTGCACAAGGAAGCGTTCCTTTAACCTCAACTTCTTTACTCTCAACGTCGTGCTCTGATTCCTTATGTGTGTTCTCGCTTGCCTTCTTCAATTCCTCACAACCTTAGAAAGATACATTGATATTTGCGGAGAAGAGTGAATTCGCAATAACAACTGAGCAAGAAAGAATTGGGAGAATTACGGAAACAACTCAAAGAGAAAATGTCACAAAAACTTAAAAGAGAGAAAACAAACTCACAAAGGCTCTGTTTAATTCCGTTAGTTAAAACGTCGTCGTTTACAGCTCATAATTTTGGATAGACATTTTCTGATTTTCATCATCATCCCGAACCGAAACGAACCGAACCGAATCAAACCAGATTTTTTTTTCTTTTTTTCAATTCGAATTGTTCAAAATGACGAAGTAATTTATCAAATTACTGTATAGTAATGTCTATTTACTAAATTTGGTATACATCTAGTGCACTATGAAAGGAATCAATCAAAGTTAAAATAAGTCATCAGTATTTTTAAACATTATTTAGAATAAATTATTAATCAAAATAAATTAAGTAATTATGAAAACTAGTATTAAAGTTTTTAACCATTATTTAGAATAAATTATTAATCAAACAAAAAAATGTTGAAGAAAAAAAAGGAAAATATTTTTTGGGCCGATCTGAATTAAATCGGGCTAAGCCCGAATGTTTGGACTGGGCTCAGTGCGCGGACCAGCGGAAATTTAAAATTCAAAACAAAGAAATCAAGAACCTTTGTTCTTTTCCAACAGTTGATGATGGATCATATGGGGTTGAACTTTATTGCACTAATTAGGGAGAATTTGAGTATTGATTCCTTATCTTCAGAGGTTTGTCACTGGTCTTTTAGATTCTTTTTGTTGTGGGTTTTGTTTTTAAAATCAATTAAATATATTTCATATAAAATCATATGAAATGCTACTAAAAATCTCAAAGATTAATTTAATTTTTAATTTCTTTTACATTCACCTTAATTTAAGTTATATTGCTAGGTTAAATTCTAATGATTTCCTTCTTGTAGTAAAATTTTGGAAATGGAATATCAAATTTTTTTTTTACATAGAAAGCATTAAATTATAAAATTTTGAATTAAATTATAATATAATAATCTTTATATAATTATATTTTGGATAATAAGAACTAAATATAATGATGAGTATACAAAAAAATGTATTACAATTTGTTTGGAGGTAAGAGAGAGTTAAAAATTTTGATTTAATAATTCTATTATGATAGTTTATTTTGTACATTGCATACTTTAAAATAAAATAAATATACATGAATGAAGATGATTTCTTTAGCTTGATTCCCTCATTGGACTTTGATTGAAATTAGTATTGTTGAATCTGCACGATAATTGTTTTTTACAGCCATCAAATTTTTATTATACATATGTAATTGAAAATTAAGAATAATAAGAAATTAATAAGACAAAGAAGGAATGAAGAAATATATATAAAAAAAAATTGAACAAATTATAAGATAAATCTAGCAAAATATATAATCACACTCTTACGATGAGTTTTAAACCCATGCAAGAATATAAACAAAACAAAAAAAAAATATTTAGAATTTGAGATATAGTGGATGATGATGTGAGAATGGTTATTTATAGGATTTTAAGCGATGAAAGTTACATTTCTAAAATAATTTAATTAGAGAAGTTACAATTATATTATAGTGTGTTTGAATGAAAATGAATGGAAAATAGTCAATTTATAATTTATGTAATTTCAGTTACAATTTATTAGTAAAGTGTGGATTTAAAGTAATAGATTAATGTACATTATTACATTTTTATTTAATTAAAAATAAATATTACTTTTTTAGAAATTAAATGTAATAATGAGAGAGTGAAATCTTACATTTAAATACTAGAGAATTTTAGTACCGCGCATATATTTTATTAGTCTTTTATGATATGAGCCATATTTTGATAAGTTTTACAAATTGATTTTGGAATGCATTAGTTACCTTACTAAACAAAAATTTTAGTTGGAAATAATGAACTTAAACTATCTCATATTCCCATGGCTTTGTGGTCCATATACTTTGGCTCTCAGGCTCTTTCACATATCGTCTCCGCTAATTGTGCAGTTTGATGATGAGCAATTAATTGTCATTGAATCTTAAGCATTTTCAAAATCTCTAAACACATTTCTTCAGTTAAGTGGTACTGGTATCATATCTATGTTTCCAACAATCTATGGAACATAAGGAGTTCATATAAATTATTAGATGTAACTGAACCAAACTCTAAGCTTAAAAAAAAATTGAGGAAACATAGTTATCTTTTTTAAGTAGAATAATATTTTTCTTTCCTACGTTCCCAAATCAATTCAATGTTTTCAATTTTGGGTTTGCTACCTTCTTAAGTTGTTTCCAAGATAAAAAATTATAAAGTATCGGTAAAGATATACCTGAGACTAATGACCATTATACTTAAACCAAGTCATTAAAATGAACTTTGATTCAAGAAATTGGAGTAGATTCTATTATACTCTTTAAAACTGTACTTGAAGAAGAACATAAAATATTTATTAAAAACTGAGTAAAGGGCCACTTACATCTCATGACCAACTTGTGTAGATATTTTGTATGCATACCACTTAAGTTGTATTGTATGAGCTGGTTACTGGTTATGATTCGAACTACTCTTGCCACTGCCCACTGCCATGTGCTGCATGATATATCATGATTTTTGTGGTTTTTAACCATGATATAAGGAGTCTTTTAGTGTCTTTTCATTTGTTTCTAGATTGTTTTTGAGTCTTTACAGATTTTTAACATGAAAGGAGCAAAATGGAGCAATTTGGATGATTCTGGAGCATTTAGCTGAAGGAAATCAATTTGGAGTCTGATCCTATGAGGAGCATCGACCGACACCACACAAAAGGGCATCGATCGACACCCCTCTCTGCCGACTCAAGATCCAAGTGTTGAGAAAATTTACAAAAGTTACCCAAAGTCTTCCATAATTGCAACATAAGTCCCTAACGTGTTTTAGGACATATATATATAGTTTTTAGGTTTTTAAAACCCTTAAGTTTTATTC
>NC_025689.1:7681377-7682997 GCF_000633955.1 Camelina sativa | reverse complement strand
ATTCCCTAGGTCTAGCTTTTTGATCTTCTGAATTTACAACAAGTTTTATTTAATATTTTGCATTGCTTTTCTTTTACTTCAATTTAATCTGTTTAGCATAATTGAAAAACTCTATAATTTATTGTGTTTGATCTTGAGTCTCTGTGGAATTCGACCCCTAAGTACTGCATTCACCTCTTAATTTGAGAGAGTAGCTCTAGGGTTTTATTTGAGCATATCAAATTTTGGCGCCGTTGTCGGGGACTCTTTGATCTACCATTAGATTTGAGTTTTAGATTTTGTCTAAATTTTTCTTTTTATTTGAAACTTACACGTTTATGTTTTTCTTCTCTTTGGTGTTTCAGGTGCATGCCTCCTAGACCTCACACAAGGAGCAACAAGTCTGGTCCTACTGTGAATCTGTCAAACCAAGAGTTGGGAAAACTTGAGCGTGAGAACAGAAAAGCAGCCAAGTCTCTGAAGATGGTTAAACCGATCATTCTGATGCGTGATGAGGCTGGTGTTTTGAGGGATCAAGAGCGCCACTTGCGCAATGAGCAGGGCCAAAAGCTTGATGCAGAAGGAAACGTGATTACTGAACCTGTTGTCAACGAGCAGGCTGTCGTGAACCAGCAAGCTGGTGTCGTTGATGATCCGAATCTTGGTGTCGATCGACACCAACCAGGTGGCATCGATCGACACCCACCTGCTGCAGACGGACGTGGAGCTGCCAACCACGTCCAGAACCCAGTTCGAAGACAGGATCAAAACCGGGACCTGATCCGGACCATTGCTGACTATAACCGGGATGATCTTGTGTATGAGAACCGGTCTGCTATTGTTCCTCCACCATTCCAGAGGAATGAGTTTGAGCTGAAGCCTGCTTACTTTCAACTGGTTGGGCAGAGACCTTCTCAAACCTGCCCCATGAGAAGCCTCTGGACCACATTGAGCACTTTGAGGATCTTGTGACCAGTATCAAGGCTAATGGAGTGACTGAGGACTTCATATTCTGCAAGCTCTTTCCATACTCACTTGCAGGAGAGGCATCTCAGTGGTTGAAGCAGTTGCCAGCTGGATCTCTGACAAACTGACATGATATCAAGGTGGCTTTCCTCAACAATTTCTATGATGATGCAATGTCAGATGAGCTGAGAGTCAAGATCTCTTCATTCAAGCAAGGACATGATGAAGCTTTCAAGGCAGCTTGGGTGAGGTTCAAAGCTTATCAAAGGGACTGTCCACACCATGGTTTTTCAAGGGTACAACTGTTGAGTATCTTCTTTAGAGGGTGTGATTGGAAGTATCAGTTAGCTTTGGATGCTGCAAGTCATGGGAACTTCAAGACAAGATTTCCAGAAGATGCTGAAGTTTTGATTGAGAATTTGGCTTCTAGCAATAGCACTAAAAGAGCTGATGCTGAAAAAAAGAGACTGCATGGAGAGTTTGATTCAAACCAGCTAGCTTCTGTTAATGCTAAGCTGGATTCAGTGCATAATCTTCTTGTGGGAAAGAAGTCAGTCCAATTTGCTGCTGAAGTTGAGACATTTGAGCCAGAGTCAGAGAATACAGAGGAGAATGTCAACTATGTGTATGGAGCTGGGTATCAGGGACAGAGATTTGGTAATCAGCAAGGTAACA
>NC_025689.1:7676353-7679840 GCF_000633955.1 Camelina sativa | reverse complement strand
CAAGAGGGTATCGATCGACACCCCTCCACGACCGAGACAAAGCTTGTCCAAAACTGATGCTCCAAGTCAGAAACCTGTTCCCAAACAGAAGAGTCACCAATCCACACTCTAGAGCCCTCAGGTAAGGCCAAGGTATGCATCTCCTTCTCCTAAACTTCCTCCTATCATCAACAAGAATTTCAAAAAGATAAAAACTGTTTTGCAGTTAACCAAGCCACAAGATTATCGTAGAGCGCTNAAAGTGCAGTTTTTCAAAGTATGTCTCCCCTCTCTCTTCCCTTCAGTGCTTAAAAAANCGCTTGTTTCTTCTGTTGATGATTTTGCAGGACATAAAAGATACCCTCCCATACCTAAATCCCGCCCTGGTCTCCTTGGCAGACCTCATGCACCTAAAGCTTATACACCACCTTGGATGAAGAGGACTTCAATGCCATGTTCTGCTCCTCTGGATGCCCGCGCTCCAACACAGTCAAGCTAATGACTGAAAACAAGCGCTTAGTGGGAGGCAACCCAGTGGTAGGTTTTTCTTTTTCTTTTTGATTTTGATTTTTATTTATTTTATTTTTATTTTTGCTTTCCTCTTACTTGATAACACTGGGGACAGTGTTGTTTAAGTCTGGGGGAGGTTGTCTACTAACTATGTTTTCTGTTTTTGAGTTTCAGCTGTATCAGTCAAAACTATAAAGTTTGAGTCAAATTTTTCAAAATTTTTCTTTTTGTCTTTGGGAATTATGATCTTGATTAATGATTTCTCTTATTTGGCTAACACTCTAATGATTATTTGTTTATGCTTGATCTCAGAACTGAAGCTTAGAAAGACTATGAGCCTTATCAACAATCTTGAAAGCCCTTATTTAATGGATATCTGATTGATCTAACGTTGTCTCAACTTTTATCAGGATTTTAACCGGACTTAATCACTTACTTTGGGGTTGGAAATCAGTGGACTAGACTTCTTCTTCAGGCCATACAAGAAAGTGCAGTTTTTCAAAGTATGTCTCCCCTCTCTCTTCCCTTCAGTGCTTAAAAAAAAAAGATCAGAAAAAAAGAGAATAAAAGATGAGATGATTTTGATCAGTTTAGAGAGGAAGGTAAATTACCTGTGACCTCATTATTCTACTCTTGAGTCAAATGATCACACAAAGCTTGGAAGCGAGGGGTAGGTAAATTACCGATGACCCCGGTATCCGCTTACACCTTTGATTAGAAAAAAAATAAGAAAAGAAAGAAATTGGAAGTGAGAAAAGGGAGAGGAANGTGGTAGGTTTTTCTTTTTCTTTTTGATTTTGATTTTTATTTATTTTATTTTTATTTTTGCTTTCCTCTTACTTGATAACACTGGGGACAGTGTTGTTTAAGTCTGGGGGAGGTTGTCTACTAACTATGTTTTCTGTTTTTGAGTTTCAGCTGTATCAGTCAAAACTATAAAGTTTGAGTCAAATTTTTCAAAATTTTTCTTTTTGTCTTTGGGAATTATGATCTTGATTAATGATTTCTCTTATTTGGCTAACACTCTAATGATTATTTGTTTATGCTTGATCTCAGAACTGAAGCTTAGAAAGACTATGAGCCTTATCAACAATCTTGAAAGCCCTTATTTAATGGATATCTGATTGATCTAACGTTGTCTCAACTTTTATCAGGATTTTAACCGGACTTAATCACTTACTTTGGGGTTGGAAATCAGTGGACTAGACTTCTTCTTCAGGCCATACAAGAAAGTGCAGTTTTTCAAAGTATGTCTCCCCTCTCTCTTCCCTTCAGTGCTTAAAAAAAAAAGATCAGAAAAAAAGAGAATAAAAGATGAGATGATTTTGATCAGTTTAGAGAGGAAGGTAAATTACCTGTGACCTCATTATTCTACTCTTGAGTCAAATGATCACACAAAGCTTGGAAGCGAGGGGTAGGTAAATTACCGATGACCCCGGTATCCGCTTACACCTTTGATTAGAAAAAAAATAAGAAAAGAAAGAAATTGGAAGTGAGAAAAGGGAGAGGAAAGGAGATGTAAGAAGAAAGTCGTGGCATGAAAAGAGTCCATATGCCACGGTTCTATACACCCAAGGTAAGAACTCACCTGTATTTGCTTTAATTTATGTAATGAGATGACAATGGAGATTTCAGATATTCTAGAGNCTGTATCAGTCAAAACTATAAAGTTTGAGTCAAATTTTTCAAAATTTTTCTTTTTGTCTTTGGGAATTATGATCTTGATTAATGATTTCTCTTATTTGGCTAACACTCTAATGATTATTTGTTTATGCTTGATCTCAGAACTGAAGCTTAGAAAGACTATGAGCCTTATCAACAATCTTGAAAGCCCTTATTTAATGGATATCTGATTGATCTAACGTTGTCTCAACTTTTATCAGGATTTTAACCGGACTTAATCACTTACTTTGGGGTTGGAAATCAGTGGACTAGACTTCTTCTTCAGGCCATACAAGAAAGTGCAGTTTTTCAAAGTATGTCTCCCCTCTCTCTTCCCTTCAGTGCTTAAAAAAAAAAGATCAGAAAAAAAGAGAATAAAAGATGAGATGATTTTGATCAGTTTAGAGAGGAAGGTAAATTACCTGTGACCTCATTATTCTACTCTTGAGTCAAATGATCACACAAAGCTTGGAAGCGAGGGGTAGGTAAATTACCGATGACCCCGGTATCCGCTTACACCTTTGATTAGAAAAAAAATAAGAAAAGAAAGAAATTGGAAGTGAGAAAAGGGAGAGGAAAGGAGATGTAAGAAGAAAGTCGTGGCATGAAAAGAGTCCATATGCCACGGTTCTATACACCCAAGGTAAGAACTCACCTGTATTTGCTTTAATTTATGTAATGAGATGACAATGGAGATTTCAGATATTCTAGAGGATTGTGGGATTTGAGTAAGGAATGTTGATGCTAATCATGGTTAAGTATAAGTAGTAAGTTCTTGATTCAGGTAAATGAAGAGTGCAAATAAAAAATCATCATGCAGTTGAGTGAGTTCCCTGTTTTCAAACCTCTTTCACAGGTCTAAGTTTATGTTTTGCTTGAGGGCAAGCAAAGGCTAAGTCTGGGGGAGTTGATATATCATGGTTTTTGTGGTTTTTAACTATGATATAAGGAGTCTTTTAGTGTCTTTTCATTTGTTTCTAGATTGTTTTTGAGTCTTTACAGGTTTTTAACATGAAAGGAGCAAAATGGAGCAATTTGGATGATTCTGGAGCATTTAACCGAAGGAAATCAATTTGGAGTTTGATCCTATGAGGAGCATCGACCGACACCACACAAGAGGGCATCGATCGACACCCCTCTTTGCCGACTCAAGACCCAAGTTTTGAGAAAATTTACAAAAGTNCTTGAATCCTATTTATTTCCTTGATTTAATATTTTATAATTTCCTGAGAAATTTCCTAGGTCTAGCTTTTTGATCTTCTGAATTTACAACAAGTTTTATTTAATATTTTGCATTGCTTATATTTTAATTCAATTTAATCTGTTTAGCATAATT
>NC_025689.1:7668098-7675249 GCF_000633955.1 Camelina sativa | reverse complement strand
AGCATAATTGAAAAACTCTATAATTTATTGTGTTTGATCTTGAGTCTCCGTGGAATTCGACCCCTAAGTACTGCATTGACCTCTTAATTTGAGAGAGTAGCTCTAGCAGTGGCGGATCCAGAACTGATTTCTACATGGGGCACAAACTATAAATGACAATTAATACATAAAAAAAAAATCTTTAAAACATGAAATGAAAGAGGAATCGAACCCAAGACCTTAGATATAGCATGAGGCAACTTAAACCAAATCAGCTAGAAACACTATATTAGCTGTAAACATTTGATAAATTTCTTAATACTGTATAGGGCACGTGCCCTACTAACCTTGTGAGTAGATCCGCCCCTGAGCTCTAGGGTTTAATTTGAGCATATCACTCCATGTACATCAATTAAAGTTAGAGTACGTTTGAGATTTAAACATACAATGAAGACAGTGGAAACATATAACATATATATTCTAATTAGAGCTTAAAAATAGAACCATATATTGGAGTGGACAGAAGTTTTGCTGCATATTAACATCCTCATAGTCCTTTCCACGTTCAGTTAAGCAACGGTCAAATACATATTCAAATTAGAGATTTATACATATAAAAAAAAGACTTTGTGGAAAGGAGTTTTAGATAAATGAACGTATTAGAGTTTATCAAATATGACTTTAAAACAACAGTAATTAGAGATCTTTTTGCCTAAAAAACAGTTTAATCAACGGGTACATATTGGTTCTACATGTAGCTTGTCAAATAAGAGCTAAGTTTAATCGTTGCAAAACTTGTTATTGTTTATGGTTTTCAAATAATATACATTTGGAGCTTCACTCTATGAAGCTGGTGCAACTTAAACACAGGAACGGAAGTCCCTCTATCTAGCTTATGGCGACATGATGATATTCAGCCACAACAAACAAAAGTGTAATCCAAAGAACTTTAAATAGGTTAGATAGAGGGACTTTTTCGTTAACTCCAATTTTTTTTTTTGTCTAGAAAATTCTCTTGCAACATCCTATACAAACCCTGAATAGTAATGTGTGATCAAATTCAGAAGCATAAAAATAGCAGCTTAATGAGTACATGAGAAAGCATAATCTCATAATATAGTTCATCACCTTTCCTTTTAATTTTTGAGTCCTTACCGTCATCAAACCTGGAGCTTCTTTGAGGTGTCAGGGCTGATTTGAATATGCTTATTGAACCATGTCCTAGATATAAGTCGGACCATTTTAACTTAGAAGTTGAACATAGTTTCATACTTGAGAAAAAAAAATCTTATGAACGTGTTCTTGAATCCAACCATCTGTAATTATGTCTTTCCATCATCACTACTCAAGATCTGAAATTTGAGATTTGTAGAGAAGTTACTTCAAAAATATGATTTGCTTAGGATACAAACTCCAAAGTTCTTTAAACTCTGTCAATGTAGATCAATAGTAAAACATCAAGGTTTTTTACTTTATTTTCTCTGACTTCATTCGGAGTCATCCCCTGCTCTCGCTCTTTACGTAGATAGTTTTGTAAACCAGAATTTGAAAACAAACATAGTGAGACAATCTTATTATATCTTTGCCTTACAATAAAATTGAGTAATATTTGGGTTAGAATCAGAAGCTAATGCAACTGTGTTCTCATTAAAACACAAAAGCAACATTAAGGCTATGAATGGCAATAAGTTTTTCATTGGTTTTTAGTTTTTAGATTTTGGTTTTTGAATTTTTGTTTTTAAATTTTTGTTTTTTGGTTTTTGCTGTATATTTAAAAATTAATAAATTAAAAAGTCAAAAATAAAAATTTACGCTGGAAAAAAAGGTTTTCCACAAAATCTCAAATTTATGGTTTTTAGTTTTTCTTTGAAATTTAGAAAAACCACTTAGAAACTAGTTTTCCTAATCTTTAGGGAATCCAATTTTTGAAAATCTTGAATGGTAAAGAAATAGATTTTCAAAAAATCAAAAACCAAAATCAACTTAAAAACTAGTTACCATTCAAGGCCTAAGCTATCAAATCCCACACAGTTACAAAACCAACAAATACATTATTTTGAAAAGTGACATTGTTACCATCTGCAGGAGAACAGAGAAGATGCTTCTTTTGATCTAGTTTTTGTCCATGTTGAGTTCATAATCCGCAACGTTTCACAGAAGTCGAACCGTTAATAACACACTTCTGTTCCAAAATCTTGCTTCACAATGTATTGCTTGCAGCATCAAATTACTCAAAGTACCAAAAGACAGACGACATGTACGCAATCTTATATGGAGAGTTTGTTTCCGAAATTTTATTTGGTGAATCCAAGAGATTGTGGTATTGTGGGGATTTGATAGCCTGTAAACAGAGTTGGATTTGAGACGATCTTCGTAGCGGAATAGGCGGTTTGCTGGAATGTAGCCTTGGACTCCATTAGACTGTAAGTTTTAGAGTTAGGTTTGGTTTTTTGATTGAGTGTTTATTGGATACATTTATTGGATACATATATGATAGACATACCGTAGAGTCCATGAGAAGCAGTTCTACGCCCATAAGCATGTTTCCTTTTCTTGAAGTTTTGGGCTTCCCAAAAATGGATCAGGCGGACAAAAACGTCTTCCTTGCAAAAATCTCCATCAATGGTATCAAAAAACTGAAAGGTGAATGGATGGATAGAGGGTTGTAGTTGTGATTTTGACATCTTCAGACTTTGGTGGTTTTATGTATTTGTTGGGATTTATGTAGTATGGTCGGCGAGGGTAGCTGGTTTTATAGATTTGATTTCTGAAACTGTTAATGACTTTTGAGGTAGTGGCCATTAAATTGGACTGTGGAGAAGAGGAAGTGGGGAAGCTATGAGGTTTGATACAGTATGATATTCTCAAAATACAGTATGATATTCTCTAAATGTTGGCAGAACTAAATCAAGTGTGTTATGTTTTCGCTTTTATGACATGTACAGTAACAGAGTAAGATAGAATAGCAGTTAGGTCCGTATAAAATGTGCCACTCACTATCAAGAACAAGAATACTAATGGAATCTACAGAAGAAGAATGATTTCAAAAACATTTCTTCCTTATGAATCTGTTGCCATGCGTATGCTCTTGTCTTCCTTACCGGAGAAGCTGAGCCAGGGGAGGCGAATAATGCTTGTGTATGTCTCGGTGGTCAAGCAGTTGAGATGGAGAGAGTTCAAACTCCTCCACAACCCAAAGTGTCTCTTTCAGTTGACAAAGAGATTGGTTTAAATGGAAGTGATAAGACCGGTTTGGTTTGTGCATAGACATGAGCAGTTTGGTTCGGTTAAGTTTCTTAGGACGAGGCGTCTGTCACGGTTGCTCATTAGCTTGATGAGCGGTAACTTCTGCGAGACTTGACGCCAAATTTCCTTCACTGCTCCATTTGGGTTATCATAGTCAAAATACCGTGTTACCTGTGTGCATTGCATCATTCGGGTATGAGAAACATTCCTAAGAGAATCAAATATTTTGAAGAGGTCAGAGGTTGAAAAGAAGGAGAGGGTACCAATCTCATCTCTCTCTGATACTCCAAGATCTTCTTGGTTTTTATCTTCCTCAGCATATGAACCAAAAATCCAGGCTGCAGAGCTGCATTTGCCTCAACAAAAATCGAAAACTTTCTATAATCTATAACATCTTCAAAAGGTAACTCGATACCATCGCTAACAATCACGGGCACACACAAACTGACAATGGAGTCAAAGAGTCTGCAGGCGGATGGGGTGTCACCCGCAGGATTTAGACAGAACTTCGAGGTATGCATTCCTTTCGTAGCAGCTCGTCGGTTTTCCCTGGATTGAGTTCCATGTTTTATTGTTACATCTCCTTCCTTTTCAAGAACTTGGAATAGCAAATCACGAACTTTTCCACCCTGATAGAAACACCCAAAGAAGCAGTCAGAAGAAGATTCAATATTGTCTTCTTCATAAAAGACAGAACTTGATACGATATTGAGCCAACATAAGTTACAAATTCATTAACTGCTAGAGTCTGTTAAGGCCACAAAGTTTCAACATTATACAATTTGGTATTCATTAGTCACTTCCTCTAGAGTTACACTAGCTGACCAATCTCTTTAGACACCTAAAACCTTAGGAAGCTACACAATTTGAACATTTTGAGCTCTAATTATTCACAACAGCAAAGGCAAAAGAGACTTACATCTTTGCGATATCGATTTCCCATGAAGAAGAGCAAAGTGTTGCGAGCCTCAACTCCAATTTCCCCATTGAAGAGATTGACCCTATGAGAGTAAGGTATCACCACATCCTTGACGAACGATCCTTGATCAGGCCTCAGCCGTCCGAAATCCGCCACGAGCAGAACCGCATTCTTGACCCGGTCCAAGATCCGATACAAGGCATTAGGATCACCGGCGGGTATCACGTGATCTCGGCCACCGTTCCTCCTCCACCACTCTTGGCCCTCAAGCCACTCCATCAACCCTTCCTGCATCTTCTCATCGCTGTAACCGGATCCGGGTTCAACGGGTCGACCCGCATTCACAATTAAGCTGAGGGAAGAGAACACCGGGACGTAGAAGAGATCAGCGTCGGCGGGATCCAAGACACGGACAATCGGAGACCCGGATCGATCGACTTCGGGTCGGTTCAGATCCGAGAAAAGATACCACTCGTGCATATGCTGATGACCCGGATACTTGAGCGCGGTGACGTCATCGGCGGGCTTCTTGACTCCGCCGCGAGCGATTGAGTGCTGCTCGATGACACCNAGTGTTGCGAGCCTCAACTCCAATTTCCCCATTGAAGAGATTGACCCTATGAGAGTAAGGTATCACCACATCCTTGACGAACGATCCTTGATCAGGCCTCAGCCGTCCGAAATCCGCCACGAGCAGAACCGCATTCTTGACCCGGTCCAAGATCCGATNTCATCATCATCTTCTTCGCGGATTAGCTGGCGAGGGAGATCGGATGAGGAAGGGAGGGAACGGCTCACGGAGGCGTTGAGAATTACATAGATTGCGATCACGGAGACGACGGCGATTGCTGCTCGTTTGAGAAGGGAAGATTTGCGCGCCATTGGAAAGGAGATTGAAGAAAGCTTAGGCCTTTAGGGTTTTCAGGTGAGAGAGAGATTGAAGTTTGAGCTCACACTAATGAAGATGACTGTTGTTGTGATTTGGGTTCGTTACATTTCGTGCACTTCTCTTACCCAACAGCTGATTCTTTAATTTTCACTTATGTGTACAAATACAATATTAATAAATTCATACAGTAATTATCTAAATAATAATGTTGTTAAGTGTTGATTTATTGCATGAAAATTGTTTAATTAACTTTTACGTAACTAACGGAATTGTGAAATTTAACAAGAAAAAAAAGGTATGCATAAGTTTAGTGGTGCAACTGCAACATAATAAACAAGTGTGTTTGCGACTTGCGAGGGTATTTGTACAAATCTAATCATCTCTCTCTACATAACTGTTTTTCTTCTCTTTAGTAGAATGTGGGGAGTGTTGTTGTTTACTTAGTTATGCTGTTTGTATGAGATGGGACCAGATCTTGAGACAGCAAACCTAGGAAGTGGACTAGGACCTGTGCTGTTTGATCCTGACCCTCCTTTATGGCTCGAGCTGTAATCCAGCGGTCCTGAACGACGGGAACTACCCCTTTGTTTGTTGTTGTTGTTGTTCTCATTGTTCCTTGAGTTTCCAGTTTCCGGTTCCATGTAGTGTTCCTGACCGTAGAGTGAAGATGATGAGCCTTTGAAGTACCCTGAATCCGGGGCAGCTGCGGAGCTACTGCTGCCGCTACCACTACCACGCTGGGGAGTCGTGGGGTTTTTCATAGAGGGAGAAGCGTGGATGAGCGATACGGATGGAGAATGGTATGGAGATGCTGTCGCGAGCGGTGTGGATGGTGTGTTGGAGTAGTATTGCGTGTAGATTGACCTGAGGATTGTGTATGGGACATGTGATTCAAGGGAGCTTCTTGGGAGGTATGGTGAGATTTCGCAGAGTTGGTCTAGGAAGATAAGCTTAGCCACAAGATGAGATCTGAAGAACAAAAAAAGGTTGATATGATGATCATGTGGATAAAAAATGAGGGATGGAGTTTAAAAATAGTTCCAGGTTTCTCTTACCTGTTGGCTTCGCTCCATGAATCTAGCACAATGGATGCAGCGAATTTCACAAAGAGTAACATTGCGGATTTAATGCTTGCTTCAGCGGTTACACGGGGTTGAAACTCTGAGTCCAGATTTTCACTAGAGTGATGACCATTTGAGAGGGACTGATGCTGCTGCAGGTATTCACGCTGTAACCTCACATACTCACTTCCTGCAATGACAGCGCTAATACATCGAGCCAAGCAATGGATGTTGTTGCTGAATCCACCAGTCTCGATGTTGAAGCCAGTAGTGTTCCAGGCGTTTGAGGTCATAAAAGAGGCGAAAAAGTAAGGTAACAAACTCCATGAGTTGTCATTTGCACCTCCTACCTCTTCGAGGATTAATCTAACCCATTCAGAGTCATGATCTCCAGCTACGCCAACACCATTTGCCACACCTTTGATCCTTCTGATTTCTTTCTTTTCAGGTATTTCTTCAGGTATGTGTTCAACGATGCCAGAGATCATCGAGTGTATCAAGGATGCATTGTCTTCAAGAACAGCTCCAGAGGCTTCAGCGAGGAGCTCATCAAAAGCCAAAGCTTGACCAGCTTCAATACAAAATCCTATCACGGTATCCAAATCCACTATCTGCCTAACGGATGCGTCTCTCTCCACTCTGTCACCAGAATGCATACTTGCAGCAGCTGCCTCAATCAATTCCCGGTTTGACCTCAGAGATGTTTCTATGCAGTTTACTAGGGCAGCTGTATGAACTTTCATCATCCTATCCAGCCGGTCTACTCCATAGCCGCCGAAGATACGAACAAACGCCTGTAATTCCTTGACGTCGGTGACTGACTCTGCAAAATACCCTCCAACTGGTCTAGTGCTTTTGAAGTATTTGTGCCTCGGAGCAAAGAGGATTCCTGCACCAGACACATCCTTGATGATATTGTCCATGTACCAGTTGCACACAACTTCAACTGCAGATCCAGTGTTTTGCTGTGGTTCAGCAGGTTTTTCAAATGTGTGCAAAGACGAAACAGGCCCTGAAAAGGCTTCAGTGAGTAAAATTTCTCTGATGCCTTGGGTTA
>NC_025689.1:7651218-7668075 GCF_000633955.1 Camelina sativa | reverse complement strand
TTTGAAGTATTTGTGCCTCGGAGCAAAGAGGATTCCTGCACCAGACACATCCTTGATGATATTGTCCATGTACCAGTTGCACACAACTTCAACTGCAGATCCAGTGTTTTGCTGTGGTTCAGCAGGTTTTTCAAATGTGTGCAAAGACGAAACAGGCCCTGAATAGGCTTCAGTGAGTAAAATTTCTCTAATGCCTTGGGTTAGGTCCATGCTAACGTGCTGCTCTGCTAAGTGAACTATGCTCATATGCCGCCTGATAAGAGATTCCAAAACAGAAGGCCGCTGAAGATCGTTATCGGTTTGCAGTGCAGTAAGAAATCTTCTCTTGAAGTTCCCAAGAATGCATTCTCTCATGTACTGCAAGTATTTAATCGGCGGGATAAAGTCAAAAAGCCTTAAAAAGCTTAACAAGACCAGACGATAGGAGAAATTTCATGGGATCTTTCCATAAGATATTCTTTTAATTCACGAGATATAGAAGAAACATGCAACCTTTTTCCATAACAGATTCGAGCAGATACCCTAAAAGAATTCAGCCATCTATATGTGCTTCTACCACGAGAAAATTCTCGAGTTAAATTTAGTAGACTCACCTCTCTTACCACAAATACGTGGTTTATGACACAAATAGGCTCCATGTCGTTCAGAATTGAACACAGATTAGTCAATCTTTGGATTGCAGCTTCCAACCTGCCATCACGAGATACTTAAGATAACAATATCTAAGGAACACTGACTTCATGAATAGAAAATAAAAACTTGAGGCCAGACTTGGGCACTCACATCTTAATAGACTTATTATTCTCAGGATAGCTCTCATGGCCGGGTAAAGTAAACCCGCCTACAACTCTGGGGGATTTCATTGAAGGAGCAGAAATTCTTGATGCATTATTCAGATAAGCTGCAGCTTGTTCTGGAAGAAGCTGTGAAAAGTCAACAAATCAGTTTGAGGACAGTAGTTAAGTAGAAGATTGCTTTTGTTATAACATTGATTTTGGGGTAGGATATCTGACCTGAGATTCTAGAGCGCCAAACCCGCCTTCTGAATCAAGAATATTTATTAGGCCCTCCAGTCCCCCCATTATTGATTCAATAAGAGACTCTACGTAAAGCACTGCATCTCGCCCAAATTTGGTAACCTGTGGAGAAAGACAAGAAGAGGGGCCTTTCCGTTTAATAGATGGTATCACTGCTATAGAAAAGGGAGACATAACATATAGGCAATGAGAATTTGTGGTTCACCAAAACGAGAAACATTATATTGGTTTATTAAAAAAACTTTTTTAAAAAAATGGCATGCTAAGAGAAAGATTTGAAATCCAAAATTAGCCTATGGAATCAATAACTTTTGTCATTGCACATATGCAACATGTAACGGGGTCAATCCAATTTTACAATCACTTTAATCATTTATAGTCATATTGAGAGTAATATGGTTGCTCGCTGGGTGGTCTTAACACTACGAGAATCTCATGATCCAGACATGTACTATGGAAAGAATGCAAAATTCATTGAGACTGAATTATGGATTTACCTCCTCAGGAATTATTAATGAAGCACATTCCGGAAAACTACTAGCCACACTGAGCCATGCACAACAATGCTGAGGACGTCCTTCTGGTCCAAACATTGTATTTCTGAAAACCTTTTACAACAGTCAAATGTCAGATTATGCATAAGATGACATGTGGGGAAATAGTAGACAGAGAACAACAACAGGAAGCATACAGCTGTGAGGTGTTGATGGTAGAAATATAATTTCTTTAGACTTCCATGCTTTGATAATTGAGACTCCAACTCATCAACACATCTGCATTAAAAACATGGAATTCTGCAGTATATTAGTTTCACTGTTTCTCTAGCTAGAAGTTAACCAAGTAATGGTAATAATATAAGGCCGGGAACAGTACCTGGACCAATTATATGCAGCATTTCCTTCCGATAGCAAGCCCTCCTTCCCAGTAGAGACTGTGGCTTTTTCCAAATGCCTGATGTTTATCGATGATCGAGAAGAAGTGACAATCATCAAAATGGACAACCAATCTTTCCGGAATTCCTGTACAACAAGAGGCGCTGAGCATTAGAAAATAGATTAGATAATTGTGTTGAGATCAGGCTACAATTAGGATTGATGACAGGCCTAATGGGAAACGTACAAGAAACATGAGTGAATTTACTATAAGGTGTGTATTTGATTATCTGTGAAAGATAATGTAAATGCATCATCTGACTTAAAAAAACAAGTGGATATAGTCCATTTTTCTTACAGATAGGTCACATGTGATTGCAGAAACATTTTCTCCCTGCGCTTTGGGTATATTTTCAAGATGTTGCACAATACGCTGGAAAAGGCCTTTCAAGGTAGGATCAAGGTCCAGAGCCACAATTCCAGGAGTGCCCATCAGGTAACGAATCCTTCCAGCAGATGAAGAAAGGTATGATAGTGCATAACCTCGAGCAGCTGCATTCCAACACCAATGTTTCAAAATCCTGTACTTACAACCTTTGTCCGATAATGTGATATCTTAAAGTAACAAACCTGAGATGTACTTGCGCACTAAACAGCAGAGACGGTCCATTCCGTCGAGCAGGAAGCCAATGGTAGGATCATTTGGATCCTAAGAAACAGGGAATGACAAATCAGCAATAGTGACCAAAGTTCATAGAAAGTCAAAGTTACAATACTGAGAGGCTTTCAAAGTTCAAGCAATTAACTTACTATGTCAACTGGTATCACTCGAGCAGCCTTGGATCTTGAAGATGCAATACCAGCATGTTGAAAATACCAGAGAACCTCCGATTGGGCCAAAGCCAATGCAGAGAATACCATCTAAGAAAAGAAAAGTATATAAATTAATAATTGGGAAAGCTTAGGGAAGGGAATTATGAGTATAATACTGGATAGGAGGCTCCAATCTCTGCAGAACTTCAATGACACCTATCATTTGACACAGATATTTTGCAGAAGTTTTCATTTGACACTTTTCACAAGTCTAAGTCATACTTCCATGAAAGCATTGTCTGTTTTCTCTGGGATAAACCAATAGCACCGGCCCACGATCATGTATTAAATTTACAGCCCCTTGTTCTAAATGCAAGCATGATATTGCAAGCTTTTGAAACAATCACTGACAGACGATAAACCTTAAACCCTAATATGCAGCAGACTAAACCTATACCTGAATGTTTGGCGCCAGCAAACTTGGTTGATCAGTGAAAAATAAAACCATCCGACCTATTTCCTGCTTCAGCAATATTCTCCTTTCTCGGTGTATGGTATCACATAATTGCAGTGCTTGCTCATGCACCTCACTGGAAACAGCGACCAAACATAAGTAAGTAAATCTATAAATTCAAGAGCTATAATCTCTGCAAAATCACAAACTTAGAGGAAAACAACACTTTTCCAGTATCATATGAGGATTACAAGTCAGATGCGGCTCATAAAGTTAAAAGTATAGCACTAAAACGATGTGGAGTTACCTGATCATTTTCTCAACTTGCTTTGCTACACTATATTCTAGATCAGCTTCCTTTTGTTTAGTCCGACCAGACTTCGCCATCTTCTTTGATTCTAACACACGGGGTAAAACATACAACTGGTAGTCTTCGTGCAACAAGATGTACTGCATGGTCAGGTTAATAGATTCAGCAGATGCAAAAAAAATACCAATACAAAAATATTTGTTGCAGACCATTTGATATGAACTCACCTCATCCCGAAATAAAGTCACGACTAAGTTTTCCTTTAGCACAACCTGAAACGCAACAAGACAGTAAAACATTTATTAGAGCAGCAATTGTTTTGTACATCAAAAATCTAGGTCCATTACTACTAATCTTAGTTTAAATAAAGGGTGCAAAAATCACAAAACATTTTAGAATTTTTGGAAGATATACTTCTTTATTAAGATCTCAATCGAGAACAAAAGGAAAAACAGATTCATACCAGGGCGATATCAATGCTAGTAACACGAAGAAGCTCGTCTGGGCAAACGAGATATCCAAGAAGCACCCATTCTCGGTACGACGTAACATTTGCAAGATCTTGCGCTCTCTGTAGGAAGCAAGAGCGTAATATCCAATATTAGCACTATACTAAAGAAAATAACTGTAAGGGGTATACTATAGCATACTACGAATTGGGAGAACCATAAGTCTTTAGCTGATAATTATCTAGCCGAGTATACCATGGGATGAGCAGAATTTGTAAGTATATCTGGGAATCTAGGATGATATGGGCTTAAGAATCCCTCATTTCTCAACTTCCTTGTATCTGCTGATAGAAAAATACTGGGTCCTACAGCCTCCAGGACCTAAGAAAAATGAGTAACATTGTTAGTACTGCTATATCAATTGCAGTATTAGCTCATAGTATACCTTGGATATAACAAGTGCAGCCCCAACTCTTATAATCCAGCGAAACCCTAATAAACATAACAACCAAATCAAACTAAGTTGAAATATTAACCTCTCCAATCCTTGGGCTGACAAAATTCAAATCTTCTTGTAAGCCTTTCAATGGGGGATCATAAGAGTCTATGAATTGCACCAAGCTGGATGCATGAAGAAGAGTTTTAATTCATGGTTATTGCCCAATTGATTATATATAAATATATATGTTAAAAATGACACAACAAGGGAAAAGGAATCAATACCGGTGATAAAAGTCACAGTCTCGATCATTTCTTGATAGCGCATGCAGAAGGTTGTACACTTGCAGCAACATTTTCCTAGGAATCTACTTAGACAGAATAATCACTCTTACAGGTTGATAATAAAAAAATGTGAATGCCTCATTTGACATGTGTTATCAATCCAAATAAACAGAGAACTTGGAAAAAGAATAAGCTCAGCATACCTTCTCTGCGAAAAGATTGACTCGGACAAATGCACAAAAGAGATCCATGAACGCATGCAGTATAAGTGAGTTCTGATGAGGCTGCAAAAAACTGAACTAAGTTATGAGCTAATCATGAATACTCAACAATTTTATCCTCATCCCCACAGACAAATTTTTGAATAACGTAATGGACAAAAGATTTCATGACCTCCACCTAACGTACGAGCTCAAAAGAAAGCTCAAAGTTTCAACGAAGAGCAAGTAAATACTTTCTGCAGATGAGGGACATTGACTCACCAGCAAAGTAATTACAGTGCTGCTTAGGTCCAATATAAGCCGTAGTGCTTGTTCTCGAAATGCCATCAAGTCGAGCAGCAGCTGATTCAAGAAAAGGAAAATACATGACAAGAGGAATATGAAGGCATCCCTTACTGAAAACTAAACACGAACTGAAACAAAAAAGCCTAACAAATAACCATGTATTAAGTATATTTTATATGTGTGCCCGCACATACAAGACTGATTCATGGTGAGACGGAATATAATGAACAAAGTAAACTTAAAGAAGAGTGACTATATGGCATGTAGGACTTTCGGGATGCTTCACTATTCCCGAGCAACAAGTTTCAGAACAGCAGAACATAAATCCAAAAACGTATTACATAGATAGTTTAATGTTACCTGTATCCATGGCTCTAAGCTCTGTAAGTGAAGTTCAGCACCATCGTGCAAGCTATCCAGTGAAAACTTGTCAATCTGCATACATATTGCATTAAAGGGAAAATTTAGCATATAACAAAGCACACACTAAGCCTAACAAAAAAAAAAAACAAAACAACTCCTTACTTACACGTTCGAGTTGCAATTTGCTAAAATGCTCAGGGAACTTTTTAGAGAGCAAAGTGCAAATCCGCGGATGGTTAGGGAACACACCGGCTTTCCAAAACGCATCAGAGAAAACATGACCAACAGAATCAGGATACTCCAAGATTTGATTGAGTCTATACATTTTAGCCATGAGACCTTCAGCAACCTCAATCATTTGAACAACCCATTGTATGTTCAAAGCCTTAGTGGAACCACCACCAGAAGAACTCTGAACATGTCCATCAGAAGAACTCAACTGCTTAGAGCTCCTAGATGAAACTGATGAAGCCATTTCAGGTCCCAAGTACTCAGTCCATCTGGAAGGACCTTCCCATTCCCTTGATCTCACGGAAGTTGGGGACATTGACTCATCTTGAGAAGGATAGTACTGACGGGACTTCGCCATTAATGGAGAATTCTATTTTCAGAAACAGATTACACAATTCAGCTCTCGTAATTCTCAACAAAGAGCCAAGGCAGAGAGAGTAAATGCGGGAAAATTAAAGTAGAGATGAGTGAGGAACTAAAAACTCAGTCGTCATTTTCTCAGAAAACAAACAAACAAGGAGCTAAATCAAGAAACCCAGGTGAAGCAAGAGTCATGTGAAGATATTGAATTACCTGAGGAAGCTCCAAAGGAGAAAGTCAATTAGGAGAAGAAAGAAATATTCAGTAAGATCGCAGCTTCGGCTGGAGAGTTCAGATCTGAATTTTGTGTTAATCAACTCCGGAGACGATGACGACGAAGAAGAGAGAGAGAGATAGAGAGCGTAGTCGCGGGCTCAAATCGGAGTGTGAACCGAGAAATAAGAGAGTTGCTAAATTCGTTCGTTTGGGTCTCTCATTTAAGACAAAATTAGTCAGTACATTTTCTCTAATTTCATTTTCCTGATTACCCTTTTTAATATATACTAGGATATATCCCGTACTTAAAGCACGAGTCAACATTTTTAAAAAAATTTATAATATAATAATAAAAATTATTGTTTTATTTTAAAAAAAAAATTATTTTGTTTGAAATAATATTTATTTTTAATTATTATGTAAATCTATTAGTCTATTTGAATACTAATTATTTTAGAATATTATACTATTTTATTTTTGACGTATTATTACAGTTTTATATTGTTTATTTGTTTTATTTGCATCATATTTTGTGAAATATAAAATAGTAGTTTTAATATTATAATTGTGAGTAAATAAAAATTATTAATTTATCATCTATATAAATTTAGTTTTACCAACCCGGCAATGTGGAAATTAAAATACGCATTTTCATACATTGAGTAATATATCTTCGTTTTAAAAAATTCACATCACAACATATGCAGAAAAATATGCATTTTATTAATTATAAGTATTATATGAAAGTTCTAAACAATTTGTAAATAAAATAAAAATAAGGATGATATGAGAATCATAATTTGAAATCTAACAAAATCTTCGAATTTAGTTATTAAAAATAATTGTATTTTATACTTGGATATAAAATCTTAGTTTTTAAAATTCTGATTGGTTTATATATTTTTTAAAAAAATTAGTAATTTCGTCTATAATTTATTAGAGAGAGAAAATATTTTTTTAGATTTTTTTTAGATTTTTTAATATTTGATATGTGAGTGTTTTTTATTTTTAATTTAATTATATTTATTTAAATTAATTAATTAAGCTTAATTAATTTTTTCTAATGGCAATTGAATGTAATTTTTAACACATTTTAAGGTTAGTTTCATATTTGTACTTCTCAATTAATATAATAGGATTTTTTTTTTTGCTCAAACACATAAAAGTTTGAAAATTGAGTTGGAGTTGTCCATTTGAATTTTAAAATTGCAAGAAAAAAAATATATATTTGTTGCTAGACCAAATAAAATAAAATTACTCAATATTATGTATCAATTTATATACCATTAATTCAATGGATTAACTTATAAATTTTGGATTGTGAATAACAAAATTACATCTTCAACTTATATTTATAGGGTACCAATCATCCCCTCAACTATTCTGATTTTAGCATAACAAAAGAATGTGCTTTTTGTCATATACACTATCAAAAGGTAAATTGAAATTTACGAAATCTATTTATATAATTAAAATATTTTTATATTTAAAACAGGATAGTATGATGTATTCTATAGTACTATTTATAGTATTTTAATAAAAGGAAATTCTGTTAGAAAACAAAAAAAAACAAAGGCTCTAGTTGGGTGGTTGAAATATAAGTTTTCAAAGCTTTGAGCCTTTGACAAAAGGAGGACAAGTCCCTTAACCGGTAATTATAATATTCTCAAAAAAAATTAACAAAAATATCAAATATTGATGACTAGTTGTTACTATCATTACTTCGACATATATCACTATATCAGCTAATAAGCTTTTAGGTGTAATAATTGTCAATAATTCTAGAATTACTGTGTTTAACTTATATAATTCAGTTAATAATTAGTGTTTCTGACGTTTCTGATTATGTCATCAGTCGCTGTTCAAATACCGATCCGGTTCTTCTTACCCAAGTATTAAGGATAAATATTTTGCATATTAGTGGCGAACATGACACATTATAATGTAATAAGTAGGGTTGACAAACGCAGGAATCTTGTATTACAAGGCGGATCTTGTAACCTTAGTTGGACAATTGTGGCTAACAAGCTTGTATTCCACAATAAGCAACAATGATTCCCCAAATCTTTTCCCCACTGTGCACATATCATTGCATTCGCAGATTTTTTTTTTTTTTTTTGTTTCTTTTCTTTTCACATTTCCGTTTTGAGGTCTTTTAAGGAACAAAAACCGGTTTCACACGGTTGCTACAATATCTACATATATTCTTTCTTTGTATGAATCTTCCATTAGATCTTTCTTGGTTTTTTTTATCTTGGATCTCAATTTCTTAATCTCACCAATTGTTTCATTGTCTTGATTTATCTCAAGGGTCTACCACTAATGTGAACCGTGCTGACCTACATTCTTTTTGTCAACATGTTATCTTATATAACAGGGCCATGATTGGTATAACACAATCCGGATCAGATTACCTACAAAGTAGGATGCAAATCGCAGAGGCAAGTATAAGAAGTAAACACATCCGGTTGAGAATTACATTAACAAGAAATTAAGCGCAAAGAGAAAGAGAGAAATCTTTGCTGATGATGCATAAACTCAAAAAAAGTTGCTTGCCAGCCTTCGCCATTCGATACAAGCCTCCATCTTATTAGAGTAGGTTGGCAACTATTGATGTTAATCATTGCTCAAATTAAAAGCTTCCAGTTCGGAGCTAGAAATTGATTCGAGAAGTGGTTCTATCACTTAAAGATCCCAAAGAATGGAAAAAAAAAAAAAAAAAACTCAATTTGTTAAGTAAAGAGGCATAGCATAACTCCATGAAATATCAAATCAATGTAAACGCCAAAGCTCTTTATTCTCTACCATTGTTCAAACAATTTAACTAAAAAAAGCAAAACATAAAAAGAGAACGAGAGATTGGAATCTTCAGAATTTTCTTAATTCATCCATCGACAAAGATCTGAGAAACAACAACAATCTGTGTTGCAGTGAAAGCTTCGAGAATAATCTGGAAAAGATAAAAAAAGCTCAGTGCTTGGCATCTTCTTCTTCGCAGAACTTAGAGTACTTGTCTGAATCCATCAGCTTCTCTGCCTCGCCTGCATCACTCAGCTCCACCTTTACGATCCATCCTTGTTCATATGGGCTCGAGTTCACCTGTAAATTATAACACAAAAACATCAGCTCCTTGTTCATGTGGGCTCCAAGTTTAACATAAGAGTATCAGCTCGAGACCACAGAATCAAGAACCTCCAAGTTTGAGATATCTAACATCAAATCTAAGAATCAAGATTCTTAAATTTTCCAAGAATCGAATTTGGAAGCAAGGAATGTACTGTATGTCACCCATTTGTGATGAATTTGTTAGCCACCACTTGCATCAAATGAAAAACAAGCAACCAAACAAAGAGACCCGCAAAACCAAGATTTCAGATATGATTATGGCAACACAGTTATTGTTTGAAGCGGTTCAACAGAGATTATCTGTCTAACAAAGCGAATCAATGGTAATACAATTGTGAAATGAGGACTCACCAATCCAGGGGACTCTGTCAGCTCCTTATTGACTTCAACCACCGTACCAGAAACTGGAGAATTGATATCGCTAGTTGCTTTCACACTTTCGACCGCTCCAAAACTCTTTCCTTGTGACACCGAATGTCCCAGCTCAGGTAACTCCACATAGACCACATCACCTAAATGGTCCTGCGCGTGATCCGTTATTCCAAAGGTTGCTTTATTCCCCTCTATCTTCACCCATTCATGTGAATCAGCATATTTCAGATCCTTCAAAACCGCTATAACACACAGAACAAAAAAAAAAACAGTAAGGTTACATGGCTAAAAAAATATACAACATTCTAAAAAAGAGAATCGAAAACAAAGTTTTGAATAGTTCTTATTTCTCTGTAAACAAGTTCCATAAAAAACACAACAAAACCATTTATAAATCTCACCCAAAAACAACATCAATTATATAAAACGGGAGAAAATACAAATAACATAGAACATATCATCACTCACTGCCTCCAAGCTTTTGAACATTCCTAAGAAGATCATTACAATTAACAGAGCCTCGAGGGATCAAATGCTATTTCTGGGATTTGATACGAACAAAAGGTGAAATATAAGCTGCTATTAGGACACAATCAATCCAACAACAAACTGAATTTGCAAACACTTCTAATCCAATCAGATATCAACAACAACCAAACATTCACAAATTCAAACAGAACAATTAACAGATCAAAAAAGACAGAACAAACAGAAAGAGAAACCAAAAAGGGATCAACGAAAGAGAAAGGAGATTGAGATTCACCGGAAGCAAACCCTCGTTGAGCAACGGAGATCCTTAGATGAGAAGCAACCCTAGACGCCCACAATAATCTCAAAGCCATATTTTTTCGTTGAGATCTCGCGCAGATATTCACAACAACAACAGAGAGAGAGAGAGACAGAGAGTGCACTCACCGAACGGCTTATTATTATATTCTGAATCTTACGACTAAGGGGTTTGGTGGGTTTGCTTTTTTCTCCTTATAAAAATAAAAATAAATCACTTTCTGAATCATTCGATCGTGGACCAATTTCGCATCAATCGCCCCACTAAAGCAACATTGTGGGTGAAACCATATTATAAATTTATAACCCTTTTTCGATATATACAAAGACTCTGTTGATAAAAATCCAAACTTTATTATTAAGGCAAATCTAAAAATGCTATCTTTTTTTTTTGCTTCAGTTTACAGTTAAGGATTTAGCCATTAGCTTTTGGGGGACAAGAGAACTCACATTCACACTTTTATGCATTGTTCTAAGCACTGAAGTAACTTGTTCAACTTGATCCTCACTAGAACAAGACGAAAGAAGAACCTTTGCTGTTCCCCCATCTGGTGCACAACCCGAATCAATCATCTCCTCAAAGATCTCCAAACATTTCACATACAGTTTCTTCCTCGAGTAAGCTCCGATCCTCGAGGTCCATGTCACAACGTCTGGTCTAAAATTCCTCTCCTTGAGCTCGCTAAAAAGCTCTTCGACTCTCTCCAAGAACCCGGCTTTACCGTAGATATTGATCAAAATGTTGTATGTGCTTATATCCGCAGTGCAAGGGCCATTCTCCATCTCGGCTAGAATCTTTTCCATCTTGGTGAACTGCCCTAACCGGCCGTATAAGTTGAGCATGCTGTTTAAGACAAATGTGTCCGGTTCTACTCCGTTTTCACTCATCTCTTTCACAACGGCTTCACATTTTGTTACGTCTCTTGCTCTAGAGTAAGCTGATAGAAGCAGCATGTGGGATTTCATTGTCGGGGCTATGCCTAGCCTCTTCATTGCTTCAAACACAGCTTCTGCATCTGCTTTTCGAATATATAAAAAGAGAGAGAACGAATATAGCATACTTTAGACAACAGCAAAATAGTTACCCTGGCTAAAGAAGCTTATGTGTTACCTGAGTGAAGACCTGCTCTACCATATGCATCTACCATGATGTTGTAAGAAGCTCTGTCTGGTTCACATCCCATATGTTGCATTAGAGAGAAAATCTCAGCAGCACCATATGGATAACCTGCACGACTGTCTCCGGATTTTGAGGACGTTACAATATTTAAGCTTGATTGATTTCTTGGCATCAGTCCTTTTATGGAGAGTTTTAGGTAATCACCTATATGCCTCCATGAGAGCGTTATAGACATAGACATCAGGTTCAAGCCCATCTTCTTGAAGCTGTTCAAATATTTCTTCGGCTTTCTCGCAAAGACCTTCTCTAGCAAATGCATTCAAAAGTGCTGTGTATGTGATGATGTTTGGTTTACACTGATGACTTCTCATTTCACAAAACAATTTCCAGGACATGAATGATTTACTTGCCTGCAAGAAAAACCAATGACATAAACATCCAAACTCTCAAAAGTCAATTCATATCAATCGAACTTGGACTAAACCTTTCCGTATAAATTTATCATCAAGTTGTAAGTTTCAGTGGTTGGTTTGCATGGATCACGCTTCATCCTTTGGAAAACATTGATTGCTTCTTCGGTGTTTCCTTTCCTCTTTATTAACCCCTCAATGTATGCATTGTATACAGTAGTACCTATACAAACACAATGTTAGATCAAAACTAGAATATCTAGCTATCTGGAGTCTCTCAAAACAAGAAGATAAGTATAACTGAAAATTATGAGCCAACGTTTAGTACCAATGCATATAAAAGCTTAGGAGATGCAGAAACATACTTGGAGAAACATGATGATTTTGCATCTCAACTAAAACAGCTTCAGCTTTCTCTATGAGCCCGGCCATACAGTATGCCTTTACAAGAAGTGCGTATGTGTCTTCAGTAGGCACACAGCGGGATTCAAGAAGTTGTACATAAAGTGATTCCGCCTCTTTGTACCGGAACTTCTGTCCATAAGCATCTATAAGCAAATTGAAGCAGATCACATCAGGCTGAAAGGAGCTCCTCCTTAAAATCCACTCACACACCTAAGACAAGATTGTAGCTTCAGCCAGTTAAAAACTATTCAGTAAACATAGCACTGTAATAGTGACAAGTCCTTATGCTAATCTAGTATAATGATAGCTAACCAGGATTATGGAATCCCATTTTTTGTTCAAACGGAGTTGGACAGAAACATTGATTAGATCATCCCATGAGGCATGTGTAGAAGGAAGAGTTCCAAGGACATCAGCTACTTTATCAGGATCAGTTTCTTTCTGGATGAAGCTCAGAATCTTCTGAGCAATGGGACTCAGAACAGGAAAAATCCCATCAACAAACCCGGATCCATATTTCCATCCTCGTCCTCTCAAAGAGCCACCTAGTATATCAAAACCAAAAAGTTCATCTCCAAATCTTAGAAAGAGATAATTAAGAAAGTTTCCTGATTTGAGTCTTACATCGTTTCCTGGAGAGTTTCTTCCTACTGAATCTTTTCAATTTCCCACGTTCGTCTATGACAAAACCCTCTTGCTTACAGCTTTTAACAGTCCCACCAGTGAAATTTGTGACTCCAAAACCCAAATATCTCTGAAAGCCACTGCTGGGATCAATGAATAAGCAATTCAAAGCGTTTCCAGCTACCAACCTGTCAATCAAAACCCAATTTTGTGAAAAAGATTACTCAGAACCCAAATATTAAGCAAGCAATTCTCAAAATGTTTAACAAGAAAGAAACCATAACAACACTCAGCAGAAATGAACTAGAAGTGACACAGTACAAAGAGGCAATTGGTTAATGTCCAAAGCATTAGACTTTATCAACATTCTCCGCTTACTAACAAAATCTCCATCACAAGCAAAATTCAGCAGATGGGTATTCTGAATTTATAGTAAGAAGTTGGAAGTAAACGGCCGGCACAAACTCAGAAAACAGAGTGAGAGAGTGGGGTTCTTACATGACCGGAGAGATGTAGTCTGTGGATATAACCACTCTTCTTTTCCTGAGATAATAAATTGAGATAATGAAGGATGGATAACAAAAGTCGCAAGGAGAGTATCCGTTAAGTAAGAAGAGGCTCTGGCCTCATGCTTTCATTTGTCTTCTTGCTTTTTTTCTTTTTTTTTGGGAAAAACAAAGGTAGACATTTTTTTTTTTGGTATATACTGTAGTTTCAAAACAATTACTCAATGGTGAGCAGCCATTAAAATGGTGATTGCGGTTCGTATCGTATACCAAAAAAGTGGTATGTGTTATACATATAAAAATAATTATTAACCCGCAATTGAAACATCTAAATTAGAGGGGGTTTAAGTGCAATTCTTTTTTGCACAAAAAAAAAGTGCAATTCTTTTTAAATAAAACATTTGGAAATAAGGTAAAAAGTCAAATGCAAATAAGAAAGTACAAAAGTAATTCCTCCGTTCACAATAGAAATCAAATCGAAGTTGATTACAGCAAAACAAAACAAGATAAGGTCTGATTCTCTAAAAGTAAAAAGACCTATTAAAAAAAAAAAAAAGTGTTTTATTTAAGTAATAAATATATGATGAATTTTGTAATATATATCTATATATATGTAATGAGAAGAGTAGGAGAAGGAGAGGAATTTACATGCGTTCTCTTGCATTCGTAATAATGTGTATTTCATATGAACGAATACATTGGTATTTATAGATAAAAACTGAGACAAATATTACTGTGAGTTATAATGACAATTGGGCTCCATTTTCACTTCCATACGTAAAGTCTTGACTTTTGTAATATTCCCCCTTGGAGTCCATTGTCATTTGTCCTTTTGATATGTTTCGCTGCCTCGTTAAAAACCTTTCTAGGAAACTTGTTGAGAAAAACCATAGTAAGGTAAAAGAGTACAATCACACCTGCTCCCCCTCGAATGACTTAGTGTAACACTTCAGAGGTTCCGTTGATGACGCATCCCAATGTTATGGACATGTTTTCTGAATATTGAAGTAGGTAATGACTTTGTGAAAAGATCTGCTGCATTGTCAGAAGACCTAACATATCTTATTTCAAGTACCTTATTCTTCTCAAGCTCTTGGGTATATAAGAAGTACTTTGGAGGGATGTGTTTAGTTCTATCGCTTTTGATATATCCTTCTTTAGTCTGAGCAACACATGCAGCATTATCTTCATATAAGATAGTTGGCTCTATATTTACGTTGATCCCACTACTTGACATAATGTGTTGACTTATTGACCTAAGCCATACACACTCTTTACTTGCCTCATGGAGTGCGATGATTTCAGCATGATTTGAGGAAGTAGCTACTAAACTCTGTTTTTGAGAACGCCAAGATATGGCGGTGCCCCCAACAATAAAAACATATCCAGTTTGTGATCGAGCTTTGTGTGGATCTGATAAATATCCTGCATCTGCAAAACCCACCATTTGACCCTTTGAGTCTTTAGGATAAAATAATCCTAAATCAATAGTCCCTTGGAGATAACGAAAGACATGTTTTATCCCATTCCAATGTCTTTGTGTAGGAGATGAGCTGAACCTTGCCAAAAGGTTAACTGCAAATGATATATCAGGTCGAGTGCAATTTGCAAGGTACATTAGTGCTCCAATTGCACTTAGATACGGTACTTCAGGACCAAGTATCTCCTCATTTCTTTCATGTGGTCGGAAGGGATCCTTTTCAATATTAAGTGATCTAACGACCATTGGTGTACTGAGAGGATTTGCTTTATCCATATGAAAGCGTTTTAAAACTCTTTTAGTGTATGTGGATTGGTGTACAAATATTCCCTTATGAGAATGTTCAATTTGTAAACCAAGACAAAACTTTGTTTGTCCGAGATCTTTCATCTCAAACTCTCCTTTTAAATAGTTTGTTGCTTTCTGTATTTCCTCTTGAGTTCCAATGATATTTAGATCATCAACATAGACCGCGATAATTACAAATCCGGATATTGTTCTCTTGATAAAAACACAAGGGCATAGAGGATTATTCACATATCCTTCTTTAGTTAAGTGCTCACTAAGACGATTATACCACATACGCCCAGATTGCTTTAAACCATATAATGATCTTTGTAATTTTATTGCACATAATTCTTTTGGTTTAGAAGTTAACGTTTTAGGCATATTAAATCCATCAGGAATTTTCATATAGATATCACTATCTAATGATCCATATAAATATGCCGTTACAACATCCATGAGACGCATCTCTAGATTTTTATCAGCTGCTAGACTCATTAAAAATCTAAATGTGATAGCATCCATAACGGGAGAATATGTTTCCTCGTAATCAATCCCAGGTCTTTGAGAAAAACCTTGGGCCACAAGACGAGCTTTGTACCTTGTTATCTCATTTTCTTCATTACGTTTTCAGACGAAAACCCATTTATAACCAACAGGTTTTACACCCTTAGGTGTGGCCACAATTGATCCGAATACATTTCTTTTATTAAAAGAATCAAGTTCGACTTGTATTGCATCTTTCCATTTTATCCAGTCATGTCTCTTTTGACATTCATATACTGACCTTGGTTCTGGATCTTCGATTTCTTCATTTATTTCCTTTGAAACAAGATAGGAAAAAACATCATCCATTTTCTTTCGATTCCATATCTTTCCACTATAAATATAGTTGATAGAAATCTCATGATTTTCTTCAGATTCATGCTGCTCTATATTGGTGGAAGAATCATGATTCGTTTTTTCCATAATATTTTCTGTCATTTTGGGAGCGTCATGTTTTTCAACTTCCTTTCTTTTTCTAGGATTTTTATCCTTCGCACCAATTGGTCTACCACGCTTTAAGCGTATTTTAGACTCATGTGTTTCATCAATTTTCCCATGTTCTTGTGCGATTTCAATTCTAGCAGGAGCATTTGCTGCTGGTATATGTGATTTAGTTACCGTCTTGATATCTACAAATGCATCAGGTAGTTGATTGGCTATACTCTGTAAATGCATAATTCGTCGAACTTCTAGTTCTGACTGCTTTGTGGGAGGATCAAGGTGTAACAGCGATGGTACACACCATTTGATATCCTTTTCCATCTTTTTATTTTCTCCCCCTAGAACCGGAAATTCTTTTTCATCAAAATGACAATCTGCAAAACGTGCAGTAAATACGTCACCAGTTTGAGGTTCTAGGTATC
>NC_025689.1:7648780-7650318 GCF_000633955.1 Camelina sativa | reverse complement strand
ATTGGTAGTCCAAGATATGAAGTTAGCTCCAGTGATATCTAAGGCCGGGAATTGGAGCTTCTCGATGTTTGCCATTTTGTTTTTCTTTCTTTCTATAAAATAAAATCATAAAAACATAATTAGAGATTTCATTTATTTTAATTTTAAAACATAGGAGGTGCTTGCATAAGTAGCGCAATTACAAGAAACACAATTACATAAAAAAATAAAATAAGAACCATCAAAAATTCTTCGGGAGAAAACTCTCCAAAGAGTAAACCGTAAATAGCAACAATTATAAAACCTATTACAAAAACTAAGAATGGATGAATCATTTTTCCTAGTAAAACTAATTAATTTCTTAGGAAGATTTTTGAAAGAGATGAAAAATTTGAGTGAAATAGATGAGTAAAAATGAGTGTATATATAGATTAATTTCACTGTTCATTAGCCGTTTAAGTAGCCGTTTGAAAAGTGAGAAAAGTTAAAATTTATTTAATTTTTTTTTTTCACTTATGACCGTTGAGACTTAAAATAATAAATCAAATTATTTTCTAAGAAAATTTTCATATAATTGATCTACAATAATATGTATTAGTTAAAAGTATAAAATTATATATATGTATATATATTTAGGTGGCAGAGCCTCCTTTTATAAAAATAATAAAATGATAATTATATGGTGATTAAATCATCCATGATAAATTAAAGCAATAAAAAAAACAGTAAGTAAATTATGGTGATTTAAATCATCCATGTTTAAATCAATAAATTAGAACAATAAATAAAAGATGGTGACTTTTAATCATCCATGTTAAAGTAATAAATTAGAACAATAAATAAAATATGGTGACTTTTAATCATCCATGTTAAACAGTTAAAGCAGTAAATTAAATCATAAATAAAAGCAATAAATATGTTATGGTGATTAAAGTCATCCATAAAAACTATAATTAAATTATGGTGACTAAAGTCATCCATAATAGAAAAATAAATCAAAGCAGTAAATAAATCATTATGCATTAAAATGCCATGGGGCGGCAGAGCCGCGCTCCTGTAATAATAAATATCATCTTGATAAAGTGGTCGTGAACTTGGCAGAGTGATCGTGCTGATAACGTGTTTTATTTAAGTAATAAATATATGATGAATTTTGTAATATATATCTATATATATGTAATGAGAAGAGTAGGAGAAGGAGAGGAATTTACATGCGTTCTCTTGCATTCGTAATAATGTGTATTTCATATGAACGAATACATTGGTATTTATAGATAAAAATTGAGACAAATATTACTGTGAGTTATAATGACAATTGAGCTCCATTTTCACTTCAATACGTAAAGTCTTGACTTTTGTAACAAAAAGTGTATATTTATGATGTGGGGGGACCATAACCAAAATACAAAACTATATAGAGAGAGAGCTGAACCAAAATCCCCCCATTAACGAAAACGGAAAAAATAAAATCTCTCCTCGGTTTCTCTGCGTTTGTGTTTTTCCCCCAAAAGAAAAAAAAAAAAATTCTCTTCTTCTTCATTCGCTTTCCCCCCCCCCCC
>NC_025689.1:7630893-7648741 GCF_000633955.1 Camelina sativa | reverse complement strand
AAAAATTTTAAAACCCTAAATTCCCCGATTCTCTCATTCATTCTATATATAGTTCCCCCGATCGTTCTCTTTCAATTCCTTTCTTATTTCTTGTTCTTTTCATCTTCTTTGTGGGATTTTTTTTCTTTTTTTTGCATGTTTGATTGTTTTGGTAGAAGCTGATCTTTAACAAACCCAGGCAACTCCAAATTCAGGTCTGATTTGTTAACATTTGCTTATCTCTCTATAAAAATTAATGTATACATATGGCTTAATGGTTTCGATCGTTCTATTACATGTCTCTGATTGTAATTTGATTATAATGCTTTGTGTGTGAGAGTTAGCGTCAGCGTTTTCATCATTTGTGAATTTTTTCCAATTGCGTCACTATCTTCTTCTTCTTTCCTTGTTGTTGTTGTTCTAGTAGACTAGTACCACTGTTTCTAATTTTTTTTGGATTCTGGGGTTTCACTGTTTACACTATTCAATTTGCTTTATTCAGTCATGTTGCGTGTGTTTTTATGCTCTGTTTGTTGACTGTGTGTTGATCAATCAATCAATCTACTACTACTGTTTTGGCTGGCTCCACAAGTCTCTTGATGTTTCTAGTATCTCTTTACCTACAATTCAACAAATGAAGGATAGTTAGTTTCTGTGTTGTTATTTTTTAGTTTTTCTGTAACAGCATGCCAAAGCATCGGAGGATGAAGCTTATGGATAGGGAGGAACAATCCTATGGTGGTGCTTCTGGAGAGTACCCTGACTTTGGTGCAATTTTCATGTCCAATAACTCCACGAGAAAGGAATGCCTTGGACGCGAGCTTTTCGGTTTGCCAATGAGGCAAGCCGGTTTTGTTAAACAGGTCAAAGCCGGAATGTTGTTGTTTTTGTTTGAATTCGAGAGTAGAGAGCTACATGGTGTCTTTCTGGCTTCCTCTGATGGTGCTATCAACATTGAGCCTGATGCTTTCTGCTCTTCTGGCAAACAGTTTCCTGCTCAGGTACTTGGGAGTTGGGATACACTTTCCTCCTTGAGTTTTTGTTATTTTTTGTGTCAAACATTACATTTTTTTGCCGTGATCTCATTTTCTTAGGTCAAGTTTACTGAGAAGTGGCGTTGTAGGCCGCTTCCTGAAAGCGAGTTTCGTCATGCTATTCGTGAAAACTACTTTACAGCAACTAAGTTCAATTTTGGACTCTCGAAGGCTCAGGTGTGTGTGCTTAATTTTCTCCAGTGAATCTTAACATCTCTGCTTTATTATGGTTATACTTCTCGAACTATCTTTGTTTGGTGGTCGTTGTTTATTTACCTTCTTATGTGGTCTGACACTCTGTTTGGAAATGTCATGTATAGGTTCAGAAGCTGTTGAAGCTGTTTAGCTTGAAGAAAGAAGATAGATCCAGGCTGAGGAAAACTGCAGTTGTAAAACCCACTAGAGAAGCTGAAAGGAATCTGAGAAATAGAGTTGGTGATCGCTGCTTTCGGAATTTTAATGCAGGAGAAACGGATGGAGATGTTGACTGTGAGTTTCCCTTCAGAGTTACTTCTGCAGGAGATGCCCGTGATCGTAGGCCAGCAGAAAATTATGGTTTTGAGGATGAATCTGGTATTGGCGTAGAGGTTGATTCAACTAAAGGGAATGAGTACTCTGGAGACACGTCTGGCATTAACCTGAATTATAGCTTTGGCACTGATGCTTTAACTAATAATTCTTTTGTTAATGATCGAAGAGTCCCGAAGAACCTGAGACACACTGCAAGTGGCTGGTTAGAAAACAAGTACAATGAAAAAGATGGTATCGCACAGTGGTCTAACGACGAACACCTTAAGTTTGAGGCAGTTCCAGTGGTTACTCCTCGTAGCATACCTTTAGACTTACCATATGGAACAAACAGAGGATACTATGACCCTTGTGAGCCTGGGATCATGGGAGATGCAACAATGACAAGCTCTAGGCATGATCTTGGTGCACCTAATGATGATTTAATTGGCTCAGCTTCCGTTCCAGCCAACTCAAATTATGATTTTGGAGAAGAATATATACCTGTTGGTGGTTATGTCAGTGACAACTTGCCCTCTAAGAACTCAAATTATGATTTTGGAGAAGAATATATTCCTGTTGGTGGTTATGTCAGTGACGCCTTGCCTTCTGAGACAGTCCAACCATTTTCTGATGAACATAATGGTACTAGCGTGAACACTAGTAGTCTGGAATATATTCCAATGCCTATTGAACATCATCGTCAATACCAAACTAACATTGGCATGTCTGGAGTTGCGGGTGCTGAATCTGAATCCAGAAATGGACATCTGCGTCATTATCAGTTTCCTGGTGACTTAACTTCTACAAGGGCCACTGAGAACATGAGGAAGGTTGAGAGGCTACCGTACCCCGACGACCGCATCTTTCCTTCATTTACTTACCCTTCATCATCAAGGGGTTTTTCTTCTAAGGACGAACTCAACAATGAAGTTCAAACATATAAACACCAAGAAGAATTTGGAGGTCATGTTTCTTATACAAACAAGACGGCTGTTCGGGGTTCCAGTATTTACCCTTCTTTTGCTTATCCTTCAACAACGGGGGATGGAGCTGATTTGTATGACAGAACTAGTAACAAAGGCCAAGCTTATCAACGGCATGAAGAATTTGGCGGTGATGCTTTTGACTCTAACAATAGGGTGACTCGAATGAAAGAGCGTGTTAATCATGCTGAACTTGGAAGAACTAAAACCAGAGAGAGTGTCTTCAAAAGGCTGGGTGTGCCTCCTTCAAAAGAACGTTATGCTGAAAAGGATACGTCTCCGGAAACTGAATCAGTCGATGATGTCATGGCCTTTTTAAACGACTGTCACAAAGTTTGGATGGAGAAAAAAAGATCAAATATGAGTACCTCTGAGGATTCTGGCAAACCGAAGAAGAAAAAGGAAAAGATTCAGAGAGCAGAGGTACTTGACAATGATTTGATCCACCCTTTTACTGAGACTACTCCAGATGATCTGTTGGATTGTGAAGGAAGTATGGAACAAAATGTTCAAAAGCTACCATTCATTAATTTTAAGCGCCGTAGCAAAGCTCCAAAGAGCCCTGGTGATCTAACTCAAGGGTGTAAAGAGAGCCCTGAAACCCCAGCTTCTCAGAACAAGAAAAGAAAGCTGCTGAGGCCAAAACTCATTGAAGATGACTCGGAAAAGGATAGAGGAAACAAAGATAATCCTATTCGAATTGTCTTGGCCTCGGAAAATGATAGAGGAAAAAATGAGGATCCTATTATTGAAAACATCTTGGCCTCACAGTCTGCTGGTGAAGTCCCCGTCCATGACTTCATTGGACGTAAGGAAGATGACTCGAAAAATGATGATAGAGGAAAAAATGAGGATCCTACTGAAAATATCTTGGCCTCACAGTCTGCTATAGAAGTCCCCGTCCATGACTTCCTTGGACGTAATGAAGCTGACTCGGAAAATGAGGATCCTATTGAAAATACCCTGGCCTCACAGTCAGCTGTTGAAGTCCCCGTCCATGACTTCCTTGGACGTGATGAAGATGGCTCAGAAAAGGATAGAGAAAACGATGGTGATCCTATTGACAATGTATTGCCCACACAGTCAGCTACTGAGGTTCCCTTCCATGACTTCCTTGGACGTGATGATCAATAAACGCTCAAATGGAGTTGGAAGTACTAAAGGACAGAAAATATGGCCTCTTCCAGGATGTACTTCTACAATAGAAGGTGCAGGTTGTTCCTTAGCTGTTGTGCCATTTAGTTTGTCTTCTTAATCATGTTGACTGTATAATATCTAGTACTAGCATAGAATCAATGCTTACATACTTTGGCAGAACAGCCATTTTGAGGTACTTGTGGATTTTTGTGCTCATGTCAAAAGCACAGGTTTGGTTCAGAAACTTTTTCTAGTGAATCTTGACAGGTAAAATACCTTAGATTTTGTAAAAGTCTTAAACTGACAAATGCAAAGATTCGACTTGATAAACCATATACAGGTTCCCGCAAGCTTCAAACTCAGGATAACAGACATTACTGTCTCTAATTTATAGCGTTTGGTCCAAAGCATCTATTCCTAGTAAGATCCCAAACCCACTGAATCAGAAACTTTCTTCCTTTAACTCCATTCACATTATACACATTCCTCCACCTATCCTTATACACGCTCCCCATATACCCTCCTCCTCCTCCTGACCCGTACACTCCCAAACATAAATCCGCTATCTCTGTCGGTGCCGTCGCGTCATCTCCTCCGTACCATCCGTTCAACATCGGGTTACTCGACACTTCCGCCAGCTCATGGGCTATCACACTGATCATCCCATCGATTCCCACCTCTCCGTTTGGTGGTTTCATCTTCTCTCTGGCTACAAACCCGCTTCCTGGAAATGGCTTAGGCTGCGCAAACGGGTACGCACACATTTCTGGACACTGCTTCCCACTGTTCCCGACCCAAGCGTACGGTACGGTTGCACCAACGATGCTTGCGAAAGTGAAGTAATGAAACCCGCAGATTGCTCTGCAGAACTCTTGCATCTCTACATCATCTGAGGTCAGAACTAAGTACAAGCCGTTTACAGCATTTAGTGGTAACTTGGAAGTAACGGCAGTCCTGATCAGAGACTGAACAGAGAAGCGAGTGAGGTGAGATCCATGAGAGTACGTTGAGTCGTGGAACTCTCCGGACAAGACAAGAGTGTCGGTTATGTTGGAACCTGTCTGGTCTCTGTATAGCCTCACTGTCTTCCACCAGTTCGAGACTGACGGGTACTGAGCCGGTGTCGGTGAAGAGACAGAGTAGATGAAGTCCCGGATTGTAGATTGGTGAGTTGGGTTCCATCGGCCGTACCAGATGATGTATAGACTCGTCGCCGGCGAGGATATGACCGGACCTAAGTGGTATTGAAGGTCGACGAGATCGGAGGAGCCTTCGTAATTCTTGCTCTCGTCGAAGAACTGTCCATTGGATGCAAGAGAGAATGAGAGGAAGAAGGAGAAGAAGATGAGAGAGATCATCATGTCGTTGGCTCTATGATTTGTTTAGTGGGAACGTTGGAGTGTTATTCTTATAAGGACTAGGGAGTGAGAGTTATTTACTTCTTTTTTTTTGGTCAAGTAATTTTAATTGGTAATCTTTCTATTTTAAGTTTTAACCAGCGACCATAGCCATAGAATTTGCATCAAAATGACTAGAAACGAGATAAAGTATATAAATTCAAAAGAAGAAGAGATTAGATCAGAAATGTCATGTCTTTTATGTCATAAGGTAGCTTTGATTTGTACATATGTAATTATGTGTGTTTTTCACAGAAGGTGTCGGTTAAGTACAACTTTTGAGCTTGATTGGTGGCACTGTTAGAGGCCACTTTACCAAAAAGTTTGTTTACCCACCCTAATGATTTCTTGTCAAAATAGATTCGTGCTGAAAAGCAAATGAAAAGTGGTCATTAGACTCATTACCATAATCGCATAAATTTTTATAAGACCCAAAATTGTAAAGCTTTTTCATGTTTAACCTAAACAGTTTCTTCACAAATCTAATACTTCTACTAAGTTTTAGTTTTTACTATATACCATTTTAATGATTGCACTCATCTTTGTAGTGACTTTAAACAATGGAAAGTCGTCATTCATTTAGGTATCCATTTGAATTGATTCACTCTTTTGACCTAAGTTTTAACTAAGACTCCTCCAGACTATTCAGTGTTAGTGGTTTTCTAATTGACCAAACCGGAAATCATAAGTCAAAATTCTAAATCATTATCTGGTTAATGTTTAATACCTTTCTTTAAATTTCATAAATATTTAAGGTTATACAATTTTGCTACATTACTTGGTCCCGCTACATCTTTCGTCCGCAAAGAATAATAATACTATGCACAATTACGACATAAAATTTTGGCGATTTACTCAAGTCGCCATTAAACCAAACTAAACCGGTTTTAGCTAAGAAAACTTTGGTTTCTTTAGTTTGGGCTCACCTAGATGCAACGATACGTTAACCTCTTCTTCGGAACTGTTCTTTAAATCGACGAGATCGTCTAGTTTGGGTTTCTCTTGCCCTTTAATGGCAGAAGTGGACTCGTTAACCGATATAGGAGCAATGAACACAAGTTCCTCTATTTCAGGTGCTGGCTTAATAGCTTCTTCTATATGAAACTCAGGTGGAATAAATGGCTCATAGCTCTCATCTTGTTTGTCTCCTGATGGAACAGGGTCGGGCGGGGATGACTGGCTAACAGTTGATTCAAGGGCTGTAACCGATGTGTTCCTCTGTACTCGGGCCGCTGCTGCAAAGTGTACAAAAGCCATAAAGAACAAGGCATGAAAACTTGGCAACCATTCTAATAAAAGATAAGGAAAAAGAGTTCCAAACCTTCAAGCTCATGGTTCGATGTGATGAGATCAAGCTCCAAGAGATCCAATAGGCGACCAAGATCCACTCCACTTGTCCAGTTCTCGGGTTCTTGACCGGCTATTAGTTTAAGTCTTCCTCGGTTGGCTGTCCCACCCCAAATGATCCCAACTGGTCGTGGCTTCTGACCATTTGGACCCGTTAAGAGTATAAGGCTTCCGCTGTCACCTTCAAGGTCAAAAGTTTGCTGGTTTTCGCCTATGACCAGAAAGTCCGTGAGGAAACAGATCCCTTTCTCGTCGTTGTATTCCAAAGCATAAGCCATTATGGTTCCGGTGGTATATCCAGAGCTTCTTCCAACTTTGACAACTTGTTTCCCAATAAGGCTATCAATTGGGGATTGCAAATCTATAACGTGCACATTTCCTATCTCACCAATGCCTTTTATCACCGTAGTTACATTGCTCGTGTTGAAATCTTCTGCAAATGGAATAAAGGCACCGTCCGCTCTCACAAATGTTTCTGCATTGGTAGATATGAAAGATGACCTGTATAGTCAGTATAAGAAGAGTGTCCGCAGATATGCTGGTTCCTGAACTGAACGATGCAGAGATTTGCCATAAAATTATAACTGGAGTACCTGGATTTGTGCCAGCAAATATGCCGTACCACTGATCATCTGTGATAAACGATGTTGCTCTCTCAACTGCACCGAGGTAGACACCCGGTCCAAGGCTTGGAGGTAAAGGATGAAACATTTTTTGGCTTGGATAATCCAAATCAACTGCGACATGCCGATTAGTAAGGAAACCAACCTGTTGGTTACCTGTTCTGCTTTTCACTATAGCTCCCAAGGTTCCATACGTTTCTTGGCTTGCAACCTACACAAACATGAAACAGAAACTGAGACTTTACAGTTACAGTTCTTAGAAGATGGAGGATGAAAAAAAGATGTACCTGAGAACCAGAGCCAATGCAGGGATCACTTCCTCTCAAACCATCTACAAGTTCATTATAAACCTGTTCTTTAGGTGTTGCAGCAGGAGCACCGTAATATTGGAATTCCACAACATCGACATCGCACCATACCCCTCCAGGACCCTATTAACGGAATGAATAAATCTTATCATATATGCTCCGGTAAAATTTCTGAAAGGCTGTTTATAGAATGGATAAACACAAGATAACTAAAACCTCGAGGGCAGAAGGAAGACACTGCATTGGACTTAACCATTGCCTATGGACTTTCCTAGCAACAAAGACAAGTATCGCTGGAATATTCGTTAGAACACCACGGCTAATTCGAAACCCAACTGCAGTACCAAGGCTGAACCGGCGCAGGATTTTACTATGAAACGCTCTAATGGTCATGAGCTCAAGCAAGGTGGTAGCTTGTTGTCCTGATGGCAACCTGCCAACAACTTCAGGTAAAACCCCTTTCTGGAGATTACCAAAGTAGTTAGCTCGGTCTTCCACAGCATCGTTAAGCCGGCTGAGAGTAGGCCAAGAGAAGTAAGGAGCATTGCTCTCAGCGTGCTGGATGTTAAGTGTAAATGGCTGAAGAGGAGATGGACTTGAAGATGATGATGGAAGACTCAAGTGATTGCAGTGATGATGATTTCTCTCTAAATCCAAAGCAGAATCCTCAGATTCAGAAGAAGTTGCTGCTTGGATAAATCTCTGACTCCAACCTCCCAAAGTCATCTCTTTTGTAAACAATGCTACTACTTACCTTTTCAGCTCTGTCACAAGAGATACAACACAGACTTCAGCTTCATAAATTACGACACTTTACACAAATTACAAGCAATATAACGAACTAATTAAGATAAAATCATCCCAAATTGCGTTTTATGAACCCTAGAACTCGAGTAACAATATAGAATTATACCTTGAAATTCAAAATTATAATCTTTTAACATAACACGCCAAACGCGCAAAAGGGCTTATATGAAGAAGAGAACCTAAACGAACCCAGAATCAAACATCATGAGAGAAGCCTAAAGAATTCAAATTTAACACAAAACTCGATACAGAGAAGATTCTCGAACTCACCGACAGAAGAAGTCGTTGGAGTAGCCGAGAGAACTTCATAGCGAAATGGGAGCTAAGACAGAGAATTGAAAGAGAGGTAGCTGCATTTAGATTGAGATATAAGTGATTGAGGATTACAGAGTAAATGGGAAGAAGAAGACGAAGAGAGAGCAATAGCTGCATAATAATAACAAGTTACTGTTGTTGATGGTGGTTGGTTGTGTTATACTACAGTACAGCGTTTTTTTTTTTGTCGACGCATGAATAAATTTGCTTATTATAATGTGTAAACCAATCAAATCTCTTTAAAATTGTTTTAAAATTTAATTTCTTATTCATTTACTTTATTATAAGTTTCTTTTTGCTGTTATGTTATTAATTTATGATTATCTCTTTTGAGCTTTTGAGATTAAAAAGAAAATTAATGGGAAAGTTTAGGAAAGGACAAGAATAAAGATTTTGTTTAGGTATTTGATAAATTGATAGAAAGCAGTACTACTATAAAAGATATGACGACAAAACAAAAAAAAAAAAAAAGATAGAATAAAAAGGCATCAAATCAAATATTTGGGTGCTCTTAGTCGAGTAGTAGTTGGAGTGTTGTTGGACCTAGGAAATGTTGCAAACTCGTTTTTTCTTGAGTTAGATGGATTCACACTAGGAAACAACAACCATATGCTTATTTGGTAAGCCAAAGGCTAGGTGATTCTAATGCCATGGTTAGTTTCTTCTTCTTAGCTTTATTTTTTATAGTCAAAACAACAACAATTTATCCCAAGACAAAAACAACAACAACAAAATTGCATCTCATTTTTTGGGATCAATGTTTATAAGTGACATGATGGGATGGGAAGACTAACCTTTAATCTCAAACTATGGTTTAGTAAGTTTTGAGACTTTGACATTATTCAAAAATTCTAGATGATACATTGTGTTATATCACATTTGACAATAGCATTAGGTAGTATTTTCCATATGAAAGTGTTTGTTATTATATTTTTTTTTCTAGAGCCTTAACAAATTAACCATCCTCTTGATAAGGCTAATATGATACTTTAACATTTTTTTTTATATAACCTTTGTTTGTAGTAGAGATTGTTATTTAAAGCTTCTTAAAATATCTTGTTCCGAAAAAAAAACTTCTAAAAATATCAATATAACTAAAAGATCTCTTAGATTTTCTCAAATATTATCTTTCCAATATTTATTAGTAGATTATATATTCAACCTGGGTTTAGGATCTTCTCAGGAAAAAGTAAATAAAACATTATCCCTTTAAAACTCGAACAATACTTGGGTTCACCCCTAGAGGTGAACCTCTCTATTCACTTCCTTATAAAATAAGGAAATAAAATCTGTATACATTATTATAAAATTAAAAACTTAAACCGCTTTTTAATAAACCCAAACCGACATATATGAAATCTAAACCCTAACCATCTCATTTGTGAATCCAAACCGACATATAATTTCGTTCTACTTGTAAAATCTAAATCCTAACCATCTCATTTGTGAACCCAAATCGACATATAATTTTGTTTTAATTGTGAAATCTAAACCCTAACATCTCATTTGTGAACCCAAACCGACATATAATTTTGTTATACTTGTAAAATCTAAACCCTAACCATCTCATTTGTGAACCCAAACCGACATATAATTTCGTTCTAATTGTAAAATCTAAACCATAACCACCTCATTTATAAAATCAAACCGACATATAATTTCGTTTTAATTGTAAAATCTAAACTCTAACCACTTCATTTGTAAACCCAAACCGACATATAAGTTTACTCTAGCCAAATATTTAACTTTCCTTAATTAAAAGTATACAGAATTTAATTCCTTAATTTGGATTGCTTTTTAATTTAATTTTAATTTATTTTTTAAATGAAATATTAGATGGAAGATTCTGATTGGTTGAGAGAAAAGGGGGTGAATGGAGAGGTTCACCCCCAAGTATTTTTCTTAAAACTCTAAATCATGCAAATTGCATAAAAATACAATATTTCATATAAACGTTTTTATTCATGTGCTAACATCTTCAACAACCTCTATCTTAGTAATCTGGCCATTGTTAAGTTCATCAAATACCAAATAATTAATATAAAAATGTTATGTTACATTGCTATATCTAGTTTTTAAAATTGCTATTGCTACTTATCATCAATTCTTTTTATATAATTAACACCTTTTTTATAAGATCTATATGCAATAGTTCATGTTTCTTCTTGTTTTGTTATTTTAGAGATTATTATTTTTTTAGTCCTACTTGTAGCTTTAGTACTATAGGTGCATTCAACTAAGTTTATCATATACTTTCAAACTTTTATCCAATTTGCCATATATCTCTTATTATATAAAGTTGGATTTTCAAAATTAATCATTTTATTATCTAAAGTTGGATTTTTATAGTTAGTCATTAACAAAATCATGACACGTATCAAGTATACTAATGAGATGTTGACACATGTCAAAATTATTATTTTTTAAAACAGCTAATTAAGAAATTAACATAAAATTTACTTGTTTATATTTAATAAAAATTCCTAAATAAAAAAAAATAACAAAAACTAATATATTTTCCATTGTACGCTAATTATATTATATGTAATTTCTCAGTTTGATTTTGACATATATAAGTTTTAAGAAACTTCTAGAAAATAGGAATATGAAGATCTTTAGAATATTCTCAAAGATTATATTTCCAGTAACAGCACTAAAAACTCAAAAAAAACTAGGTAAAAGATCTCCATTTTTTTAATATATATATTCACAAATACAAAAACAAAATGGAACGGATACGATATATTACTAGACAGCAAAGTTTGTGCAGAACATGACAACAAATTTGAAGTGAGACTTGTGATCAATCAAGGCATAGAGGATCTCCTTTAAATTTTAATTAAATAGATTAATTGAATTTGATTAATTAGAAAGAATTTTATAGATTTACTAGAATTAAGAAATTTATAGATAATATATGGTGAATTGGAGAATCCCGGTGATTAGCAACTCGGGTCGATTTTCATGTCTTTAAATTTAGAGGTTTAAGCCGCTCAGCATCTCTTCGATTGAGCAAACCTCTTCCGAGATGATACGACGCCGTTTTGTCTCGGAGCTCTCGACCGTTTCCACCAAATCCCAACTTTCTCTTGGGCATTGTTTGCAAACTTTTGAAAATTTTTGGGTTTCCAATTGTGTTGGACTCTTTATATACCTTCAGTAAATCTATAAAAAATTTTCCAATTAATCAAATTCAATTAATCTATTTAATTAAAATTTAAAATCGAATTGAAACTAACCTTGTGTTCAGTTGTTGATCTAAAGCCAATTTTTAAATCTGAATTGAAAGCCTCTCTTTGATAGATGTTTCGGTTTCCTCAAAACCAAAATCAATTTGGAAAAAAACTACTCTTTTTTTTTTTTTTGGCAACCTGGAAAAAAACTACTCTAAAAGTATAAGAAGATTACAGAATCTATCAAGATCTCTAGAATATTCTCAAAAATTGTATTTCCAAAAAAAAATTACTAAAAATCTATAAAAGAAAATTTAGGTAAAAAAATCTCCAATTTTTTATATATATTCTCAAATATTATATTTACAGTAAAACATCATTATTATAGTCTTGTAGATTTATTAAAACCCTAAATCAATATTATAGCAGTTTTCTTCATATATAATAATAATTAGAATAAGTAGAGGTTACAGAGCACTTTAACCACACAGAAGAGAGGCATGAGATGCATGCTGAGTGAGTGAAAGACAATTTACCAAACTGATTTTGTTTTGTTTTGCCTAATTACCCAATTTGAGTAGGCGACTCCTCCTCATATCTCCCGCTCCGGCCAATCGTCTCGTCATCTCCGCCAATTTGATTTCGCCTGGTAAAATCTCTCTACCCTTCTTCTAAGACGCAAGATTTGATCTTTTTGTAATCGCTTCCATCTCTCGTTTCACTGCGTTTCTGTTGAGAACTAGACAATGTAATTAGGCAAAAGTTGGTAATTTTGAGATTTGGGTTCAGTTTCTAGATTTTCATGGATTTAAGGGTTTTTTTTAGAATTCGTTCATATTGTGATGATCAACTTATAATATGCATTGCCAAGTGTATTCATTTACTTGATTGCAATCTCCTCTATATATGCATGTTGTGTAACTTACTAGGATGGTGCTTTTTATAGTTCATATTCTTCTATTACATGAGTAGGAATTGGAGATAGTAACATGGTACATTCAGAGTCATCAATACTTGATTCGTTGCGCGGTGGTAGTGAGTTTTCTAAGGAGGAACCAGCAACATCAGTTTCTTCAGGGAATGGTAGATACACTGATCCTCTTGGTAGGAGGAAGTCCAAGCGGTTTAAGGTTGCAGCAGAAAGCGAGTTATCACCTGATTGTGGAACTGTTTCCATGCGGCTCAGATCGAGAACTGTACAGAAGGAGGATGTCCTAATTGATACTCGCGAGAACAACAGGAATGTTTCTGATAATGACTTTGCTCCTTGTTCTGAAGCTGAGGTTGAGTTGATTCCTGGTGAAAACGTGGTCGGGCAAGATCGCTTGAAATCAGTTGATGTAACCGAGAACACAAGTGATCTAGGTATGGTGGAGGTCCATGCTCCAAGCATTAGCTTGCAAGAAGATGTGGTTCCATTGGAACTTGAGAAGTTGAAAGTTACAGTTCCAAAACCAGTTGAGGCTGCAGGTAGAACTCGTACTCATATTATCGGAGCTGTGTCTGGTGTTGAGGTTGGCGATGGATTTCAATATAGAATGGACCTGAACCCTATTGGTTTACATAGACCAAGTCAAAGTGGTATAGATTATATGAAAGACTACGACGGGGAACTAGTTGCCATGAGTATCGTATCATCTGGAGGTTATGGTGACGTGCTTGATAACTCGGATGTCTTGATCTATACTGGCCAAGGCGGAAACTTGGGGAAGAAAAATAAAAATAATGAACCCAAAGACCAAGAGCTTGTTAAGGGAAACCTCGCGTTGAAAAATAGTATACACAAAAAGAACCCTGTGCGGGTCATAAGAGGCTACAAGAATACGACGTTAAAATCATCACCTGCTGCAAAGAATTATGTTTATGATGGTTTGTATCTGGTGGAAGAGTATTGGGATGAAACCGGGTCTCACGGTAAGCGTGTCTTCAAGTTCAAACTCCGACGTATTCCTGGACAACCCGAGCTTTCTTGGAAAGTGGTTGAGAAAACAAAGAAAACGGAGTTAAGGCAAGTTCTTTGCAGTGTTGACATCTCAGGAGGGGAAGAGACATTACCCATACGCGCTGTGAATGATATAGACGACGAGAAACCTCCTCCGTTTATCTACACGGCTGAAATGATATATCCGGATTGGTGTAAGCCACTTCCTGCAAGGACCTGCGGTTGCACAAAACGCTGCTCCGAATCAAAAACTTGTTCTTGTGTTGCAAGAAACGGTGGAGAGATACCGTATAATAACGATGGAGCCATTTTAGAAGTAAAGCCATTGGTCTATGAGTGTGGACCACACTGCAAATGCCCGCCTTCTTGCTACATGCGAGTCACACAGCACGGGATCAAGATAAAGCTGGAGCTCTTCAAAACAGAGTCAAGGGGATGGGGTGTGAGGTCTCTGGAAACTATTCCAGTGGGAAGCTTCGTCTGTGAGTACGCAGGAGAGCTTCTTGAGGATAAACAAGCTGAAATACTTACCGGGAAAGATGAGTATCTCTTTAACCTCGGGGAGGAGGAGGATCCGTTCACCATAGACGCAGGACGGAAAGGGAACATAGGGAGGTTTATAAACCATAGCTGCTCGCCTAATATGTACGCGCAGGACGTGTTGTACGAATATGATGAAACCAGAATTCCTCACGTGATGTTCTTTGCACAGGAAGTTATACGTCCACTTGAGGAACTCACGTACGATTACAACTATAAGATCGATCAGGTACGTGACTCCAATGGTAATATCAAGAAGAAATTTTGCTATTGTGGTTCGGCTGAGTGTTCCGGTAGGCTCTACTAGTAATAATATGTTGTTACCATTTGTATTCTCTTCATTTTCTGCTTGATCTCCAGTTCTGAATAAGCAAAATAGTGGACAGCTTTAGCCAAGATTACAGTACACAATTGGTGTTGTGATGTTTAGATTCATTGTTTCATTCTTCAGTTAATTCCCTGAATCTCACCATAAGCCAAGTCTTATTTTTTCATACTTGCATTGTTATGTATTTGCAACTATTGTTTTGGTGCGTGTGTGTGTGTGTTTTTCTTGAGATTTGCTACTTCATTATGACACCTGAAACCACAGAAGACTAGGAAATACATGACGTTACCATCTGTCAAAATTGTTCGCTCATGATTATGAGGATTGAATCTTGATCATTTTGACAGAATTAAACAAATAGGAATGGTGATCGCTAGGCACCAAAGATAGCTAGCTCTCTTGTTTGTTTGTCCCAATCTCATCTCAGATTTGGTTTGATTGGGACATCATTATTGTTACTATTACTTAATTTATAGCTATGCATGGGATCCACTATGTTTCGTTACATTACATATACTTTATTGCTGATTCCAAAACTATTCACTCCACATTGTTTTTTAGCTTTTAAAGTACAAAAGGGTTTTGAGATCCATAAGATTTACTCTTGCATTAGGATAGTAGATAACAATTATGTGCATAGATAGGGATCATGATGTGTATTGTATGGGTAGCCATGAAATATATGGATAACGAAAAAGTGAAAAGCTACAACTTATCCATCCATTGAGATTCTCAGGGATTTGGCTGGTTGGCCTTTTGGTAGTCTCTAATTTTCTATAACCATATGAGTCCATGACTATGACCATGCTTATCATTACATCAGCCATATTTCAAGATATTAACTAGCAGTTACAACTGTATTTTTACTTTGACTTTAGGCTGGATACAAAAGTTTTTTACACACCACATCTAATTGAATTTTACTTGGGTCACTAATAAAAATCACAAATTCAATTGTTTTGGTCCAATCATTATCAAACATCAATTTGGGTAGGCCTCTCTACTTATGATAAAATCCCATTTTAAATTTTACAGTCAAGAGGACTAATGATTTCTGCAAAATAGATTAAGAAATTAATAACCGTCCAAGAAATTATTGAATGTTGCTTTTATGACCATCTTAAACGTTTCTTTTTCTGAAACTAGCCTTGCTAAATCTCAAGCCACTTATTACAAAATTCCAATGGGTTCACTGAATTTTGTGTGTTTGGAAGCATGCTAGCAATTTTAATTATAAATCGCTAAACTAATCATATTATCATTGGTTGTTGTTAATTAACAACCAAACCACCCAAATAAACCAAATAGAGACAAATAAATCAATACCCCATTTAATAAGAGACGCCATAAAATTTAAAACACCTGAAGTTTATGCGTTAGATTCATCCATTGAAAGCGAATAAATTATAAGAATCTTAGAGAATAAACTTCCTTATTAACTAAGGAGATTTGTTTTAATCATTAATTAATTTTCTGTCATCAAGGATTGGGTCAAACAAGTGGCAAAATCGATGGCATGTTGGTAAATAAGTCAAAACTCAGAGGTGTTTATTGGAGATCCTTTCCTTACCTTAGTTTTTCAAAAGTTCAAAATTAAGCTTTCTCCTTCATCTTCCTCCTCCTCTTGAAGCAGTTCAAGGAACAAAACAAAGAAAAACAGAGACTTTGATTTGAAAAAAACCCTAATTTTTCAAGAAACCCTCAATTCCAGACCATTTCTTCTCAAACCCTAAATCAAGTTTCAAACTCTTTATGTAAATGCATCTGAAGAATTCATCAGTAACAGAACGACGATTCATCGGGAAAGAAGATTCCGATCAGAGCCCAGATAACAATCCGCAAGATCATCATCTCACGGTTGATATCCCAATCTCGACTCCGCACAAAAGGTCTGTGGTGGCTCAACCGTCTAACATCTCCGCCGCCGCCGCCGATCGTTTCCGACGAGGACGTACAAGGGCACGATTGGGATCGGTTTCTTCATTTTCCCCGACGAATCTTTTCTCTTTCCTTTCATCGTGTCGTCCTGTGATTGTTCGGTTCTTGAGGAAGCTCTTACGCCATATCCTTAGAGCACGTTTGATTTGTTTCCATCTTCGTTTCTTGCTTCTTCTCGCTGTTCCTCCTTTATACGTCTTCTTCCTTGTCATCAACCTTCGTATCTTTCTTCGTCTCATCTTTGCGCTTATCGCTTTATCTTTCATCTTCTCAATCTCTCTCAGATTCGCTCTTCCTCACTTACCTTCAATTCGTCTGTTCGTCGCTCGATTGCTGACTTTTCTCCCCGCGAGATTCGCTTCCTCCTCTCAGCCGAGGAGCACGAACCAAGTTGTTTGGTCTATTGGGTCGAAGCCAGTTTCGGAGATTAATAAGACAAATTCAGGATCTTGGGTTCAGAAGTTTGGAAGCGATGATGTTTATGAAGGAGAGTTTCATAAAGGGAAGTGTTCAGGAAGTGGTGTTTATTACTATTCAATGAAAGGCAAATATGAAGGTGAGTGGATTGATGGGAAATATGATGGTTATGGAGTTGAAACATGGGCTAAAGGAAGTAGGTATCGAGGTCAGTATAGGTTAGGGCTAAGACATGGAATTGGAGTCTATACGTTTTATACAGGAGATGTATATGCTGGTGAGTGGTCTAATGGGCAGTGCCATGGGTGTGGTGTTTATACCTCTGAGGATGGAAGCAGATATGATGGAGAGTTTAAATGGGGTGTCAAACATGGCCTTGGTTGTTACCATTTCAGGTCAGCATTATTCTTTTTTTTTACTCTTCATTGCCTTTTTACTCTGGTTTGTCATTTGAATTTCTGGAATTTGGTTGTGCTTTGACTTGTGATGGTGTTCTAACTCCAAAATCACATACGCTGTTGACATAGTGTTAAGTGAGAATCTGAATCTTGATGTTGTATCTGGTTTACAAGATCTAGTTTCTTCAGACTAAAGTTGTGTAGTGACTTATGGTGGTGTATTAGGTTTCATGTATATGTTGCTTGTCTGAGTGTGTTTCCGACATTGAGTTCCATTGTTTGTAAAGGTTCGTGTAGTTTTCTTTCATAGTGGCCCTTGTTCACCTTTGGATCAATTGTGAATCTGTGAAAGGCTTTGAATTTGCTTTCGGCGATTTGATGAATAATTAGGCTTCTCTGTTACTGCATTAGCATTGATCTTAGGAATTTGCATGAAGCACTGGCTGGTCAAATGTGCTTTAGTTGTATCATGGCTTTACAGCTATATTTATCTTGGACTTATTGCAGAAATGGAGATTCATATGCTGGGGAGTATTTTGCAGACAAGATGCATGGTTTTGGAGTGTATCAATTCGGGAATGGGCATAAGTATGAAGGAGCTTGGCATGAGGGAAGAAGGCAAGGACTCGGTATGTATACTTTCAGGACTGGTGAGACACAGGCCGGTCACTG
>NC_025689.1:7628235-7630850 GCF_000633955.1 Camelina sativa | reverse complement strand
TATGGAGTTGAAACATGGGCTAAAGGAAGTAGGTATCGAGGTCAGTATAGGTTAGGGCTAAGACATGGAATTGGAGTCTATACGTTTTATACAGGAGATGTATATGCTGGTGAGTGGTCTAATGGGCAGTGCCATGGGTGTGGTGTTTATACCTCTGAGGATGGAAGCAGATATGATGGAGAGTTTAAATGGGGTGTCAAACATGGCCTTGGTTGTTACCATTTCAGGTCAGCATTATTCTTTTTTTTTACTCTTCATTGCCTTTTTACTCTGGTTTGTCATTTGAATTTCTGGAATTTGGTTGTGCTTTGACTTGTGATGGTGTTCTAACTCCAAAATCACATACGCTGTTGACATAGTGTTAAGTGAGAATCTGAATCTTGATGTTGTATCTGGTTTACAAGATCTAGTTTCTTCAGACTAAAGTTGTGTAGTGACTTATGGTGGTGTATTAGGTTTCATGTATATGTTGCTTGTCTGAGTGTGTTTCCGACATTGAGTTCCATTGTTTGTAAAGGTTCGTGTAGTTTTCTTTCATAGTGGCCCTTGTTCACCTTTGGATCAATTGTGAATCTGTGAAAGGCTTTGAATTTGCTTTCGGCGATTTGATGAATAATTAGGCTTCTCTGTTACTGCATTAGCATTGATCTTAGGAATTTGCATGAAGCACTGGCTGGTCAAATGTGCTTTAGTTGTATCATGGCTTTACAGCTATATTTATCTTGGACTTATTGCAGAAATGGAGATTCATATGCTGGGGAGTATTTTGCAGACAAGATGCATGGTTTTGGAGTGTATCAATTCGGGAATGGGCATAAGTATGAAGGAGCTTGGCATGAGGGAAGAAGGCAAGGACTCGGTATGTATACTTTCAGGACTGGTGAGACACAGGCCGGTCACTGGGAAGACGGCATTCTGAGTTGTGCTAGCGAGCAGACAATCCGCCCTGGTTCATCTTTTACCATCAGCCATTCTAAAGTTGTTGATACCGTTGAGGTAAGTAAACTATAGTAGTGTTTATCTTTTATCTGCAAACATCATAAATACACTACTAGAATCTTCAATGACCAACTTGTTCTCTATTTTTCGCATTGGTTCAATCATTAGCAAGCAAGGAAAGCAGCTGAGAGAGCAAAGGAAGTTGTGAAAGTGGAAGAGAGAATCAAGAGAGTGGTGATGGCTGCAAACAGAGCAGCGAATGCGGCTAGAGTAGCAGCTGTGAAGGCTGTCCAAGCACAAACCTTTCACAGGAATGGTAGTGATCTTGGAACCGTATGATGAATGACATCTCATATACTCATGGGTCAGGATAGTTTTTAGTTTTCCCTCCATGAGCAAAGCTTAGTTTTAAACTGTAGATAATAATAAGCCAGTTATTGTGTTAGCCAAAAAGAGATCTTTGTAAATCAACAAAACATTGGGTCTGCTTAATGGAATGCAATTGACAAGTTGACAAACATGTAGCCAAAATCCCCAACTCCATTAAATAATCAGAAATCTGGTCTATCATATAAACCTTTTATAACAAAAAGATGGAAATAATATTGAATCTGGTCTTGAAAAATGTGTATGATGAGTTAGATAGAAGTCTAGCTCTCAGTTTGTTCTCTGAGCCTCCTGATGGTACTCCTAACAGTGACAGCACTGGCGGTATTCATAGTGTAGGCACCACCAGCCTTAACTTTGCCACAGTCCTTACATCCCCAGATTCCAACAGCCTTCCTCTTAACAGCATACTTGCCACAGAACTCGCAGAAGTATTTGCTGTGCTGACTCACTTAGTCACTTCCATCTTCTTGATTTGCTTCCTAAGACTTGCACCATATCTGGTCCCTTCACAGACAAAATTTCAACACATTCATAAACGAACCAACACATAAACAATGTATTATAATGGGATGATGCAATGAAGCAATGATTTTTGTGACACAAAGTTATGGGAACTGACCATATTTGCGGACAATTCCAGCCTTGTTCGTCCTCTTGGTCTGAAACCAAAAGATAAAATCACATAAGGTACATTAGTGCTCATAACTTGCCGTGAAGAAAGGAAGAATATTTTGAGGAGAAGGATGAACTAAAAGCAATTACGTACGTTACATGGAATCCAATTACTTTATGATTGTCGGATATTACAAAACTCTAAAGATGAGAAAACATGAGAGAATTATCTGAAAAGTCGTACCATTGGTAACCGGTGGTTTGAGAGATCGACAAGAAGAATCAGCGGCTGATGAAATGCGAGCAGCAACAAGCCAACAACAACAAAAACCTTTGATAGGGAGGGAGACGTTTTTGTAATGTAATGTAACCCCTACCGGATCATGGTTTAACCCACACCAATAATCTTTAGTTGGATTCGGGTTTTTGAATTAAGCTAATGTAAGAGTGTTGACCGTTGGATCTGGAGAGGTGACCAAATCCGACGTCCCAGATTATATACGATTTCTCTACTGACGAACGACGTCGTGGAGGGTCCCACTGAATTTTATAGGGTAATCAATCGCAGGTTTTTTTTCAAAATCTGTCTCACTTTTCGTCCCTTCGAGCCCAAATCAAATGGCTAAAAAATAGCTTTTAGAAATCGGATCCCACAAGAACAAAAAAAAAAAAAA
>NC_025689.1:7617996-7627890 GCF_000633955.1 Camelina sativa | reverse complement strand
GGAAAAAAATAAAACTACGTGTAGGGAGGGAGAGAGCTTTGAGATTTTGATTTTGTGTCTCTCTTCGTTATCGATTTTGAAAACATCCACATTGGTGTCGTAGATCTGAAGAACCAAAAAAAAAAACCAAAAAAAAATCCCCACACGGGTTTTGGTTATCACGATTTGCGCGTTTTGTTGTTCGGTGACCACCTTGTTGACATCGCGATTTCGATTTTTCTTTGTGTTTGTTTGTTGGAGGTCTCTCACGACGAGCTAAGTGATTCGATTTTCCAGATCCATACGGATCTAAATCTCGGCGAGTCGATTCCGTGGGTCGGCGTAGATCTGATAAAAGAGGGCATTTGAAATTTTTGTAGAGAGATGGATCCAATCTCTGCGGTTAGCGAAGAGCTGGCTGAGATCGAAGGACAAATCAATGACATTTTCCGTGCTTTAGCGTGAGAATCAACCCAACCCTCTCTCTATCTTCTTCTTCTTCTCTTTTTTTTTGGGGATTTTTTCGTGTTTTATGTGTAAATGTTTTGATATTTTGGTTATCATCACCAGAAATGGATTCCAGAAGCTGGAGAAGATCAAAGATGCTAGCAGGCAAAGTAGGCAGCTCGAAGAACTCACTGACAAAATGCGTGACTGTAAAAGGTTATTAATACATTGATCTTCTTCTTCTCCTCTTATTGAATCTTGTTATAGATTGATCTGATGATGATGATGATGATGATGATGATGATGATGATGTCTTCTTCTTCGCAGCCTTATTAAAGATTTTGATAAGGAAGTTAAAAGTCTTGAAAGTGGAAACGATGCCAACACTAACCGTATGCTTAACGATCGACGACAATCTATGGTATATATTTTGCACTTCTTCTTCTTCTTCTTCTTCTTCTTCTTCTTCTTCTTCTTCTTCTTTTATATGACATTTGGTGTGAGGTCTGTTTGATGTTTTCTAATGTTTTGTCTTATTATACAGGTCAAGGAACTGAACTCATATGTTGCTCTTAAGAAGAAGTGAGTGATACCTTTTGCTAATTTCTCAATTGATGTTCATAATAATGTCTACAAGTACATTAATTTTTTTGTTTGTGTTAATGGTGATTTGATATTAATGAGGGGTGGTTGTACAGATACTCATCTAACTTAGCAAGCAATAACAAGCGAGTAGATCTTTTCGATGGACCCGGTGAAGAACACATAGAAGAGAATGTCTTATTAGCTTCAAGTAAGCCTTTTAAATCTCGTTATTTTGCAACCCAACCAAACTATGATATATATATATATATATTTATCGCACATTTAGTTTAGATCTTTGATTACAACTACCTAGAGTATTTACTGGAAACTTATTTTACTCTCAGACATGTCCAATCAAGAGCTTATGCATAAAGGAAACTCAATGATGGATGACACAGATCAAGCCATTGAGAGGGGGAAAAAGGTCCTTTTTCAGATTATATGATTATAGTCTAATGTACATGGAGCTGTGATGTGCCAACATCTGATAACTTTTGTCCAATTTACCATCTTCACATAACCAAAAATCTCACTGCATTTTCTGTGGATTTGGCAACAGATTGTTCAAGAGACTATAAATGTGGGAACAGATACTTCAGCAGCTCTTAAGGCTCAGGTTTGTAGTTAGCCCACACTTTTTTGTTACCAAACTGTCTTGCTTCTACCCGAATCTCTTTCTTTTCTTTTCCAAGATTGTGTGTAAATTCTGAGAATTAAGATAGTTTACCTTTTCCTTTTTCAGACCGAGCAAATGAGTAGAGTTGTCAATGAGCTCGATTCCATTCATTTCTCACTAAAGAAAGCCTCCAAGCTTGTCAAGGAAATTGGTAGGCAGGTTAGTCTCGGAAATCTTCTTTTTCATCTAAAGAAAGCCTCCTTGTTGTCCCTTTTACTTACTTTCTGCCCTTCCTCTCTCAGGTTGCCACTGACAAATGTATTATGGCATTTCTTTTCCTTATCGTTATTGGTGTCATAGCAATCATTATCGTCAAGGTACCTCTTAACTCCTCTTCTTTTTTATATGTGCACACACATTCGTATACTTGTTTGAGTTGAATAGTTTAGATTCCTCTGATCATCTTTTTCATAGATATTATGAGGTAAAGGTTATAGTCTTTTCTGGAAACCATGTTAATCAAAGAACGCATAAAACGCACACATACCCACAATTTTTCTTTCTCTTATGAAATGCTTAAATTATCTCCTCTGTGATTGTTTGTTTGATCTCTCTTTCTGACTTCATCTGCACTATATGTCCTTCCAAACGCTTGTATTGTGTCCACATGTAACTTCTTTTTCTCTGTTATATAGATTGTGAACCCAAACAACAAAGACATCCGCGGCATACCGGGCCTAGCTCCACCAGCGATGAACAGACGTTTGCTCTGGAACCATAACCATTACTGAAAGGAAAAGAAAATATCTCGCTTTCACCCCATTTAAATTACTGGTAAATTTTTTTGTCACATACACTTCTTGGTCATCCCTCCCCTAAGTCCATGTTGTAGTAGATGAAACGCCTCATCTGAGTACTTAACCAGTTTCTATTCACATGGCTCTTGGCTGCTGCGCATTGAGTAGTCAAAGGAATCAAATTCCCTTTCGTTAAAATCCCAGAATGAAAACCATCTTTTTTTTAGCTCTGTAAAAGGATGACTCTTTGTGTTATATCATATGTACGGGTATTTTTTTAAAAACGTCGTCTCTGTTTCATGACCTGCCAATAAAACTTGTTCCTCCATTTCACTGATTCATATTGGAAGTTGTAACTGAGTTGTATCATATTCGATATTAGTATGACTTAGACTCTCATTATTAGCGTCTCCGCAAAAAGTATCTGGTTCTTTTGCAAAGCTAAAATAGAGATATTAAATAGTCTTTTACTAGTCAAAAATTGGTTGTAACAAACAAAGGACAAATAATGATTCTGTAAGCTCTAGCTAATCATTGTTTCATATCACGATTTATCTTAGATAAGTTTTCACTCTTGGGTTATCAATCTAGTTTTGATTATTTAAGATTGATAAAGTTTTCACTTATAAATTATTAGGAGTTTAATAAAATATAATTCTATCAGTGTAGATTATATAAAAATTTTGAATGTTCTTTTTATCTTACATACAAATAAAAGTAAATACAAAATTTTTAACTAAATTACCTCCCACGTAATAGCGAGTCAGTAAATCTACAAAACGCAACGGATCGAGAATCAAGGCATATAATCCGGAGCTGATGAGTTAAGCCTGTAGTTAGTTACACTAACCATTGGTTATGGTTAAGACTTAAGATGAGTGGGGGCTTACTAGTGGTGGCTTTATCTAATCAAAATTACAAAAAGTTAAAACCTTTTTCTATCTCTCTCTCTCTCTCTCTCTCTCTCTCTCTCTATCCTTCACAGCAAGCAACAGAGATTCAGAAAAAATGCGAAAAAGCGAATCAAAACGCGACAAAACTCAAGTGCGGTTGTGCGTCGACGAAGTAGGAGGAGGAGGCAGCGTTTGGCAGAAATGCTCAAGACACGACCTGTCCGAACGCGGTTTCGTCTGCGTTGGCGGCGTTTGTCCTTACTGCCTCCACGAACGCCTCTCATCTCTATGCCCTGACTGTGCCCACGATCTCCCCTGTTCGTGTGCTCCACGCGCCTCCGTTTCTTCCGCCGGTGATGTTCCGTTCGCCGGTATCGGATCGGTTGGCCGCGTTTCCAACTTGATTGAATGCGAGCCGGCGTTTCGGAGATCGACATCGATCGCGGTTCCGTATGTCTGGTCTGCTAAACCGGAACCGGTTTCGGAAACCGGGTCGGATGTCAAACCTAGTCGTGGATGTTGGCTCTGGAGACTGTTCAGAAGAAACAAGAAGGGAGACACGAAAACGAAGGCTGCTGCCACGGTCATGAAGAAGTCTAAATCCGACGCCGGAGAGGTGTTATTATCTCCGGCGCCGGTGACGAGCAAAGGGAATGGTTGGTACTTTCCAAGTCCGATTAATGTTTTCAGGCAATCAAAGATAATTTTTCAACAACGATCTCCTTTGTACAGAGGTTGAGTATTAAAGTTCTTTTTTTTTAGTATGTGTGTTTTTATATTTCTTTTCTTTTACGTAAACGTTCATTTGTATATCTTTTCAACATGAAAATGTTAGATGTTACATGAAAATATGGATATGCTTTACGAATTGGTTGAAGTTTTAGGTCATTTTCATTTACCAATGGGTTTCTCAAGAATTCAAAATATTGTTTCCTACTAATTAATTGAGGTTATATATCATTTATAACTAATTAACTAAAAAGACAAAAGTGTCGAATTGTTTTGTGATTTTGACTACATAATTGGGGTTTATATATGTCTTCGTCAAAAAGGGTTAGAAGGAATTGATTTTTACAATCATATGCCCAAGTTTATTGTTTTTGCTGGCTACTGTTTTAGCATCATGCTCTTTGTAATGAAGGTTCAGCCTGATTAATCTTAATTAACGAATTATGAGAGAGCAATTTCCTAATCTCTTTTCCGTTTATGATATATTTTAACATATTGTTACAAAACTACAAACATAATCCTTTTCCGAAACGTTTATACTTTATATATCCGAATCAGTGTAACAAACCTTCACACAGAGTTAAGACAAAACATATATATTAAAAAAAAAAAAAAAACACATACTACTTGATAGATGTTTTAAACTGCAAAAAGTACAAAATCTCAATTATCGAGAAGAAGAAAGGTTGATGGCTTTTTAAAATATGTACAATTCTAATAGAAAACAAGGAAGAACCGAAGAAGTAACATGGTTACATGTGCATGGAAGCTCCTACCAAACACGTGAGCGAAGAAGCCTTTGTCCATTTTTAAAAGATACTACTATATTTTTGTTGTATTCTTGTAAAGAGAAGAAAGGATGAGAAATAGGGAAACGTGAAGAAGTGTTAAGGAGATAGAGAACAGAGCCGACAAAGAGTGGCGACAGACATACCCACACGGTTGCACCTTCTCTCCATTGTCATCATCACCATCACCATTCACCACTCTTGTGCTTCCATCTCCACCTCGATTTGTCAAGATAAATCCCTCAAACCTTACTTTTTGCCTTCTGAAATTAATCACCCAATATAATATATTCCAATCATCCTACATGTATATTTTCGGTTGTCTTCCTTTTCAGAAAATAAATAAATAAATGAATAAATAATAAGAATATAGAAAAGGACTAAATTCATATAAATTTTAAGTAAGTAGAGATACCAATTTAAGCATTTTCAATAGAGTACATTTAGTCTCAATCATACAATCTTAATTTCTTGGTCTCTTGAACATAAATTTTTTTATTTTATGTTACTAACTCATGGTTGAGGTGCTCCTAAATCCTAATTTTGATTTTGTTTAATAGAGGTATAATCAGGATCTTATGAGTTAGCTTTAAGAAAATTAGTTTTGGGTAACCAAAAATTGTAAATCCTAGCTAGATCAGAAATGTTAATTAGTTTTTGAACTCATGAATTTGAAAAATTCTTCTGTGTTTTTTTTTTCTGTAATCATTTTACGAAAATAACTCTCTTGTTTTAAGCAGAATTTTTTTGTTATCTCTATATATGGTTTTTTTATAATTGCTTAATTACATGAAAATAATCACTCAAATTTGTAAAAGGCTAATTAATGACGACAAACAATACAAGTAAGGGTAATAATAACAGATCAGTAAGGGTTAATTACCTCTCATAGTTGGGGTAAAAAAAATGCAAAATTGGTTGGTTTGTGGAATTAACTAACTACCTCTCGTTACCGTTACAAACCAAAACGCGCGAGATAGTAAAAAAGGTTAAAATGGTCAATTTCACGTACCAACCTCTCACCTTACGGCTGGATCTCACGCAACCTCATTTATAAACCCCTCGATCTCTTGCGTTCTTTTCGAATTTTTAATCTCTCTCTATTGTTTTTTTTTCATCTTCCCTCGATCCAAAATTTTCACATCTTTAGATTTTTTCCAGGAGAAAATTTTTGTTTTCTCCCTACAATGGCGTCCGAGAATCTGAATGATAAGATCTCTGTTTTTAAGAAGCTCAAAGCGAAATCAGACAATAAGGTAAATAAAATATTGCCTTCTTACAGCTTCATAGATCCGATTAAGATTTGGAAGTTCAACGATCAGATCTGAGATTTTTTTGATCTTTGGTGGTTTTTGCAAGATTTTTTTGATTGCAATGCGAAGAACCCAACATGGGCTTCCGTTACTTACGGGATCTTTCTCTGCATCGATTGCTCAGCTGTTCATCGTAGTCTTGGCGTCCACATCAGCTTCGTCAGGTTTCATTTTGAATGGCTTTATGTTTACAGATCTTTCAGATGCAACATTTCGTTGTGATCTAGGGTTTAGAGGATTTGTAGATAGAATAATTTATCATAATGTTGAGACGTTTGATCTTAATTCTTTGTTTAGGTCTACAAATCTAGACTCATGGAGCCCTGATCAGTTGAAGATGATGGTGTATGGAGGAAACTGCAGGGCGCAAGTCTTTTTCAAGCAGTACGGATGGAGCCAAGGAGGTAAAACCGAAGCTAAGTATACTTCTAGACCTGCTGAGTTGTATAAACAGATTCTTGCTAAAGAAGTTGCTAAAAGCAAGGCCGATGAGGAATTAGATTTGCCTCCATCTCCTCCTGTTTCTTCTGCTCAATCAACACAAGTGCCTAATTGTCTCTCCAGCATCAAGACCAATGAAGCTCCTAAGGAGCAAGATAAGTCTGAAGTTGTTCCCGTCTCGCCAAGAGTTTCTCGCAGCGTTAAGAAACCTCTTCGTGCTAAGAGGACAGGTAAAACTGGAGGACTTGGTGCCCGGAAGCTAACTACTAAGGTTCAATAATGCTCTTTCTTCTTTATCAGATCCTTCAAATATTGCGTTTAGGGAATTTAAATGAGAAGTTTGGTGAACTTGCAGTCAAGCGAGACTCTTTATGATCAAAAACCAGAGGAATCTGTTGTCATACCAACAGTGACTTCTCCAGTTTCAGCTAAATCAGCTAGGTCATCGTTTGCTTCTCGCTTTGATTATGTGGACAACGTTCAAAACAGAGAAGACTACATGAGCCCTCAAGTGGTTAGTCATGTAGCTCCACCAAAATCAACAGGCTTCTTCGAGGAGGAGTTGGAAATGAACGGAGGCAGCTTTCAGAAGAAACCCATCAGAAGTTCCTCAAAAGTGCAAGTAATAAGCTCATCCTTCTCCCTCAAAAGTGCAAGTTTTCTTGATTAAAAACTTTGAGCAGGTTCTTTTTGGTACTCACCTTCTCTAGTATCTCTACCAGATTCAAGAAACAGATGAGGCCAGGAAGAAATTCACAAACGCCAAATCAATCTCCTCTGCTCAGTACTTTGGAAATGACAACAACTCGGCTGACCTTGAGGCCAAAAGTACATTAAAGAAGTTCTCAGTACGTTTCCTCATAACTAACCTTCATTAACTTGATGTGTCTTTCTATTGGGTTTTAAAGAAACACTCATCACTATTTAAAAAACAGGGTTCATCAGCAATCTCTAGTGCTGATCTTTTTGGAGACGATGATGGAGATTTCCCTCTAGATCTCACCGCCGGTGATCTTCTCAACCGCCTCTCTCTCCAGGTACCATTTCTTTTAGAGTTTTTTAAGAGTTCTACCACATTAGTATTACTGTAGTGTCTAATCTACCACATTCCTTCTATCCTTTTCTAATGTACCACAAGGATAACTTAAAATGACCATACTATCATATTAAACTTAAGCCTGAGAAACAAAATTAGGAGAGTTGACCTCCATTATTCAAACCATTGCAAAATCCAAAGTAAAAGGAATCTCTCTCCCCACCATCTTCTTCTTCCTGTTCTCTCTTTCTCCGAAAACACCATCGATTTGATATTTTGGAATCCTAACATCGCCGGATCTAAGTGATTTTTGGGTCTTCAAGAGAACATCGCCGTTTTAATTCGCCAAAATCCTATAAACCCTACAGATCTAAAAGACATCATTGGTGTCTAGTGCAAGTTCATAGATTCAGCCACAAAGAACCAGTAGCCTCTCTATCTTCTACAAAACAGTGTCTAATTAGGGTTTATCCTTTAAAAGATTTTTCCTAATAAGAGTCACCAACCACGACCTCCTCAACAACACCTCAATCTCGACATGTCCCTTGGAATCTGGGTAAAATTTTGGTTGCTTAGTTTTAGTTGTGTGGACAATTTCGTTTTGTTGTCCTATGTTAATCTTTTTCTATGGATTTTGCTCATCTTATCTGTAGACAAGTTAGATATCCTCGTAGACCATTTATTAACTTAGTGGACATGTTTCACCACAAAGCCCATCAAAGTTATCTTCTCTACATAGTTTTTTTCTAAATTTTCTCAATTACCTACTTGTGGACAAGTTGAAACTTAATATTTTTAATAGACAATATTTTACTAATTAGATGGACAATTACAACCTCAAAAATCTCCATGAGCACATTGTCATCTAGCTTTCTAATGGATAAACATTTTTTTCTCTCTTAATTGTTACTCTAAAATTGTGCATCCTTTCTACCTGTTGACATATAACATGTTAAATCTTAAAATGTTCTTATAGACAACCTTTTATTTAATGATGGACAAATTTAACCCTATCTCATCTACAATAAGTGTGCACAACTCTCGTTTATGTGTCAACAAGTAAAAACTCACAGCTCCTGTAAACAATATTTTATTAAAATGGTGGACAAGTTCCCCCGTAAACAACATATCTATGAAAATATTGTCCTCTGTTAATCGTGAACATCTTTTCCCATAAATCGTCATAGACAACGTTAACCATGCTTCCTAGAATAATTTGAAGATTAGAAATATATAATAATTAATGTTTTTAAAGTTGGTTGTGATTGTGGGTTTGAAAAAGTCTGTCTACATTTAATGCTATCACTGTCAAATTATTTGTAGTATTATAAAGAGCAACAAAAACACAGTTTTCTATCAATAATAATGGAGGATATAATGGTCATCTCGTCTCACTCTAAAAACTGGATTGTGGTACATTAGAAAAAGATTTTTAAATGTGGCATTTTACAAAAATTTTGTTGCCAATGTGGTACATTTGACTAAATTCCCTTTCTTTTACTCATGCTCTTTCATATAAAATAAAAATAAAAATTAGAACCAAACATTTTTTTGTTTGTTATCATTAACACGTCGTCGTTTCATGGATATGTTAGGCCCAACAAGACATTTCATCATTGAAGAACATGGCAGAGGAGACAAAGAAGAAGCTCGGCAGCTTATGGGTCTGAAATGATAAATCCATTCATTATTTTTTGCTTATACACTAATTTCCATTTCCAAATCAATTATTCTATTCATTATACTAGGGAAACACTGTTTTTGTTTATCAATCTTTTGTATAATTGAGATTATGTTTTGTAAAAATTGTCATCAAATAAAAATATGTGGAGTGTTTTTCGACGTTTATTTTCTTTAGATGCATCCGACTTTACACCAAAACTCAAAAGGAATATAGAAACAGACCACCAACAAAGCCATTTAGGGAGATCACAGATAAAAAAAAAAAAACCAACGTCCTAACCAACGACCAACACAGAGGGCAAAGCTAATGGTCAACTACTTAATTTTTAGAAATATATAACTCTATTTTGATGTTTCTATAAAAAGGCGAACAAACATCTACTTAAGATAGGTTGCAGTGTCCTTTTATTTCTATTTTTGACATTGTTGCACTACATTTTTAGTTGTATAAAGCTAAAAAAACAGTTCCATGTTTCTAATTATAAATCTTTGTGGGGTTTACTTTTTTAGACTAGTTGATGTCGGTCGAAGAAGTGGGGGGTCCAAGTTATAAATCTCCCACGTTAAAAATATGCTATGTATCTGTG
>NC_025689.1:7589089-7614944 GCF_000633955.1 Camelina sativa | reverse complement strand
GGTACTCACCTTCTCTAGTATCTCTACCAGATTCAAGAAACAGATGAGGCCAGGAAGAAATTCACAAACGCCAAATCAATCTCCTCTGCTCAGTACTTTGGAAATGACAACAACTCGGCTGACCTTGAGGCCAAAAGTACATTAAAGAAGTTCTCAGTACGTTTCCTCATAACTAACCTTCATTAACTTGATGTGTCTTTCTATTGGGTTTTAAAGAAACACTCATCACTATTTAAAAAACAGGGTTCATCAGCAATCTCTAGTGCTGATCTTTTTGGAGACGATGATGGAGATTTCCCTCTAGATCTCACCGCCGGTGATCTTCTCAACCGCCTCTCTCTCCAGGTACCATTTCTTTTAGAGTTTTTTAAGAGTTCTACCACATTAGTATTACTGTAGTGTCTAATCTACCACATTCCTTCTATCCTTTTCTAATGTACCACAAGGATAACTTAAAATGACCATACTATCATATTAAACTTAAGCCTGAGAAACAAAATTAGGAGAGTTGACCTCCATTATTCAAACCATTGCAAAATCCAAAGTAAAAGGAATCTCTCTCCCCACCATCTTCTTCTTCCTGTTCTCTCTTTCTCCGAAAACACCATCGATTTGATATTTTGGAATCCTAACATCGCCGGATCTAAGTGATTTTTGGGTCTTCAAGAGAACATCGCCGTTTTAATTCGCCAAAATCCTATAAACCCTACAGATCTAAAAGACATCATTGGTGTCTAGTGCAAGTTCATAGATTCAGCCACAAAGAACCAGTAGCCTCTCTATCTTCTACAAAACAGTGTCTAATTAGGGTTTATCCTTTAAAAGATTTTTCCTAATAAGAGTCACCAACCACGACCTCCTCAACAACACCTCAATCTCGACATGTCCCTTGGAATCTGGGTAAAATTTTGGTTGCTTAGTTTTAGTTGTGTGGACAATTTCGTTTTGTTGTCCTATGTTAATCTTTTTCTATGGATTTTGCTCATCTTATCTGTAGACAAGTTAGATATCCTCGTAGACCATTTATTAACTTAGTGGACATGTTTCACCACAAAGCCCATCAAAGTTATCTTCTCTACATAGTTTTTTTCTAAATTTTCTCAATTACCTACTTGTGGACAAGTTGAAACTTAATATTTTTAATAGACAATATTTTACTAATTAGATGGACAATTACAACCTCAAAAATCTCCATGAGCACATTGTCATCTAGCTTTCTAATGGATAAACATTTTTTTCTCTCTTAATTGTTACTCTAAAATTGTGCATCCTTTCTACCTGTTGACATATAACATGTTAAATCTTAAAATGTTCTTATAGACAACCTTTTATTTAATGATGGACAAATTTAACCCTATCTCATCTACAATAAGTGTGCACAACTCTCGTTTATGTGTCAACAAGTAAAAACTCACAGCTCCTGTAAACAATATTTTATTAAAATGGTGGACAAGTTCCCCCGTAAACAACATATCTATGAAAATATTGTCCTCTGTTAATCGTGAACATCTTTTCCCATAAATCGTCATAGACAACGTTAACCATGCTTCCTAGAATAATTTGAAGATTAGAAATATATAATAATTAATGTTTTTAAAGTTGGTTGTGATTGTGGGTTTGAAAAAGTCTGTCTACATTTAATGCTATCACTGTCAAATTATTTGTAGTATTATAAAGAGCAACAAAAACACAGTTTTCTATCAATAATAATGGAGGATATAATGGTCATCTCGTCTCACTCTAAAAACTGGATTGTGGTACATTAGAAAAAGATTTTTAAATGTGGCATTTTACAAAAATTTTGTTGCCAATGTGGTACATTTGACTAAATTCCCTTTCTTTTACTCATGCTCTTTCATATAAAATAAAAATAAAAATTAGAACCAAACATTTTTTTGTTTGTTATCATTAACACGTCGTCGTTTCATGGATATGTTAGGCCCAACAAGACATTTCATCATTGAAGAACATGGCAGAGGAGACAAAGAAGAAGCTCGGCAGCTTATGGGTCTGAAATGATAAATCCATTCATTATTTTTTGCTTATACACTAATTTCCATTTCCAAATCAATTATTCTATTCATTATACTAGGGAAACACTGTTTTTGTTTATCAATCTTTTGTATAATTGAGATTATGTTTTGTAAAAATTGTCATCAAATAAAAATATGTGGAGTGTTTTTCGACGTTTATTTTCTTTAGATGCATCCGACTTTACACCAAAACTCAAAAGGAATATAGAAACAGACCACCAACAAAGCCATTTAGGGAGATCACAGATAAAAAAAAAAAAACCAACGTCCTAACCAACGACCAACACAGAGGGCAAAGCTAATGGTCAACTACTTAATTTTTAGAAATATATAACTCTATTTTGATGTTTCTATAAAAAGGCGAACAAACATCTACTTAAGATAGGTTGCAGTGTCCTTTTATTTCTATTTTTGACATTGTTGCACTACATTTTTAGTTGTATAAAGCTAAAAAAACAGTTCCATGTTTCTAATTATAAATCTTTGTGGGGTTTACTTTTTTAGACTAGTTGATGTCGGTCGAAGAAGTGGGGGGTCCAAGTTATAAATCTCCCACGTTAAAAATATGCTATGTATCTGTGTCATAGGAGAATATATATATCATCAGGTACTATTTATCATCAAGTTATATATATGCTGACAAAAAAATATTGTAATAATTAAGTTAGTAAAATAAATGAGTGGGTCATAGCTTTTGTACGACGTCTATCAGTTCAGTTGTCACTATAATGCCTATAAATTCAATTGTGTGGGTGAAGAAGAGTGTGTCTGGAAACAGTTGTTATTCTGCAGATAACCAAAATTGGACCATCAATACTTTTTTGGCTGGTTATAAGAATTTTCAGAAACTGCTTTTATAATATCGTTGAGTCTGGCAGCACCAACTTGGTTTCTCACGTGCACTTCATGAAATGCGACCGTGACTAAAAAATAAGAGAAAAAAATATGACGGATTTCAAAAAGCATGAGCTGGTAGCCTCATTAGATCATAATAATATGCAAAACGGTAAAGTCAAATAAATCATGTTAATTAGAAAAGAATCAGCTTATTTATTTTCACTGCACCATTTTGTCCTTCTAAATGTTATGTAAAAACTCTATCTTTTGGTAAACCAAACAAATAAACTCTTTATTTTTGTTTTATTTCTAAAATCACAGTAAACAATACACCAAAAAAAAATTCTGTATACTTATGTACTAGTAATCTAGTATATAATTAAAAAGGTGAAAAATATCTTATAAGAAACTGAATTCTTTTTGAAGTTATATAAATATTGAAGATGATAATAGAAATTTTTTCATATTTGGATGTTCATAGTAAATCTCATTACTTAGGTATATATAACTTTAATCATTTTGTTAGGTTAATAACCTCATGTTACAACGGAATAAGATTATAAACGTACGCATCCTAGAAGGTTATGGGCATGTTTTAAACAAATAACATGGTTAAACAAACAAATATATTATTGATTATTACTTAGTAGTCTACACTAGCGTCGACTACTACGTATTTCATATTCAAATATGATGCTGGGATAAGCTTGAAAAAAGCTTAAAGAAGAGAGCTAAGTCCTAGTCCTACTATGATTGTGTTTACAAAGAGATAAGGATCAAGTTGTATTTAGGAGTTATCTAAGTAAGAAGGATTTTTATTAGGATTAGGATTAGCTAAGTAATATATAAGGATGTGTTGAGATGTGACACAACTTATGAGATAGAGATTGAGAGTTTAAGAGAGACCAAAATTTTGAGAGATTTTCTTTGGTATTAATAAAGAGAGTTATTCTTTGTTATTTGTGTTCTTAAACTATCTCTATAAACAAGAATTGGTATCAGAGCTTTGTGAGATCATTGAAAGAATCATGTCCGAGCTTACACTACCACCACCAACACCCAAAGAAGGAGGAGGCTCATCCTCAATAGTCTGTCCTATGCTTAACGCAAGCAACTATACTGTATGGGCAATGAAGATGAAGATAGCACTCAAAGTCCATAAAGTTTGGGATGTTATAGAAGCAGCAACCGACCAAGTTAACGAGGATCGGAACAATATAGCTATGGCTTTATTGTTTCAGTCGATACCCGAAAGCTTAACCCTGCAAGTTGGAGAACTTAGTACGGCAAAGAAAGTATGGGAAGCGATCCGGGCTAGAAACGTTGGAGCAGAGCGTGTTAGAGAAGCGAGACTGCAAACTCTAATGGCTGAGTTTGATCGACTGAGGATGCAGGAATCTGAGAGAATAGATGACTTTGTTGGTAAGCTTGCAGCAATTGGATCAAAGTCAGCTGCACTGGGAACAAATATAGAGGAACCAAAGATTGTTAAGAAATTTCTTAACAGTCTTCCTCGCAGAAAATTCATTCATATAGTTGCCTCCTTGGAGCAAGTTCTGGATTTAAACACTGTTAGTTTTGAAGATATTGTTGGTCGCCTAAAAACCTATGAAGAGCGAATTAGTGGTGAAGAAGAGTCTCAAGAGGAACAGAGCAAGCTTATGTTTGCAAATACAAATCAACAGACGAACCAAAACCAACAATACAAAGAATACAGTGGAGACTTTGGGGGTTACAGAGGAAGAGGTCGTGGAGGTAGATTTGGATACAGAGGACGAGGAAGAGGACGGTTTGGACGAGGAGATATGTCACAAGTCGTTTGTTTTAGATGTGATCAAACAGGACACTTTGCTTCACACTGTTCAGATCGACTACTAAAGTTACAAGAGACACAGGAAACAGACAACAAAGACACAGAGGATGCAGACGAACTGCTAATGCACGAAGTAGTCTTCTTGAATGAGAAACGAGTTGTGCCTAGTAAGTTTGAGACTAGCAAAGACGGAGATAGTATTTGGTACCTTGACAATGGTGCTAGCAACCATATGACTGGAGACAGAAGATATTTTGAGAAGCTAGATTTGTCTATTACTGGGAAAGTCCGTTTTGGAGATGATTCGCGAGTCGACATAAAGGGTAAAGGAACAATCGTTTTTATGGATCAGTATGGGAAGCAAAGGGAGATGACCGATGTTTATTTCATTCCAGACTTAAAAAGCAACATTATTAGTCTTGGACAAGCTACGGAGTCGGGTTGTGACATAAGGTTGAGAGGAAAGTATTTAACGATAAGAGACCAGCTGGAAATCTCCTTGTGAAAACAGAGAAATCGAGAAACAGGCTCTACAAGGTGCAGACGGGGTTGAGAGATAATGCGTGTTTGTATCTTACAGAAATAAGCGAATCGAGTAAATGGCATGCAAGGATGGGACATGTGAATTATGCGACTTTAGGATCAATGCTGGGTAAAGAGTTGGTTCTAGGAGCACCAAAACTGACCGTGAGAAAGGAGATTTGTAGCTCTTGTTTGCTTGGAAAGCAAACTCGACAAGAGTTTCCCCAAGAAACTATTTTTCGAGCTACAAGGAAGTTAGAACTGTTACATGGTGATCTATGTGGACCAATATCACCAAGCACAGCAGCAGGAAATAGGTATGTTTTTGTGATAATTGATGACTTCTCTAGATACATGTGGACCATATTGCTTAAAGAGAAAGGGGAATCTTTTGAGAAATTTCAAAAGTTCAAAGCTGTTGTGGAGAAAGAATCAGGAGAAACCATTAAAACTTTCAGAACAGATAGAGGTGGAGAATTTGTATCTCAAGAGTTTAATTCTTTTTGTGAAGCATCTGGTATAACAAGGCACTTGACAGCTCCTTATATACCACAACAGAATGGTATTGTTGAAAGAAAAAATAGAACTTTGATGGAAATGTCTAGAAGTATCCTAAAGCATATGCATATGCCTAATTACCTTTGGAGAGAGGCTATCAGACACTCTACATATCTTATCAACAGAATAGCTACTCGAGCTTTAAAGGAGAAGACTCCTTATGAGTGTTTTCGTGATAAAAAGCCAACAGTCCAGCATATCAGAATTTTTGGTTGTATTGGCTATGCAAAGGTGGAGAAACCTAACCTGAAGAAGCTTGATGATAGAACACGTATTCTTGTTCATTTGGGAACAGAACCAGGGTGTAAGGCATATCGATTGTTAGATCCACTGTCTAAGAGAATTGTTGTCAGTCGTGATGTTGTGTTTGATGAAACCAAAGGATGGCATTAGTCTCGAGAAAATTCTGCAGTAACAAGTAATGAAAGCTTTAGAGTTATTTTTGATGGTTTTGGGAATCATGGTCTGCAAGAAGAGGATGAGAACAATAAGAAAGAACAGACACTTGAAGATGAAGAAAGTCAGAGCGAAACAGAATATGGTGATGTCTCGGATACACATGTGCGAACGGTTAAACTCGAGACACACCAACCTGCAGTTACAAGGAGTCATCAACCTGCGGTTGCAGGTCAGCCTACAGTTGTGATAGAACCAGAGTTACGGAGGTCAGAACGGGTGAGAAATAAGTCCAGACATCTTAAAGATTATGTCTTACTCGCTGAAGAAGAAGGTGAGTTTTTACTTTTGTGTATCAACAACGAGCCTGCGAATTTTTATCAAGCTAGGGAGTCTAAATAGTAGATAAAAGCTTGTGAAGATGAAATAGGATCCATAGAGAAGCTTAGAACTTGGGATCTTGTTGACTTACCCATTGGAGCAAAACCAATTGGTTTAAAATGGGTATTCAAGCTCAAAAGAAATTCAGATGGGAGCATTAACAAGTATAAAGCTAGGCTAGTAGCTAAAGGTTATGTGCAAAAGTATGGGGTTGATTTTGAGGAAGTGTTTGCACCAGTAGCGAGGATTGAGACTATAAGACTCCTGATTGATCTTGCAGCTTCACATGCTTGGGAAATTCATCATCTAGATGTAAAAACTGCTTTTCTTCATGGAGAACTCAAGGAAACTGTTTATGTGAGTCAACCTGAAGGTTTTGAGATAGCAGGAAGTGAGGGAAAAGTTAACTTAACAAAGCCTTGTATGGCTTAAAACAAGCACCTAGAGCATGGAACAACAAGCTTAATCAAATTTTGGAGGAGTTACAGTTTGTGAAGTGTTCGAAAGAACCTTCTGTGTATCGAAAGGATTATGGTAAGGATCTTTTGATCATAGGAGTCTATGTTGATGATTTGTTTGTCACAGGAACAAGTTTAACTGTGATTAACAAATTTAAAGAGGAGATGGCTGATAAATTTGAGATGAGTAATCTTGGGAGGCTATCATACTATCTTGGAATGCAGGTTTGTCAACATCAAGATGGGATAACATTGAGTCAGGCTCGGTATGCACAAAAGATCCTCGAGGAAGCAGGGATGTCAAACTGTAATTCGGTTCTTATTCCCATGGAAACAGAGTTAAAATTGTCAAAGGCTGAGAATGAAGAAGAGATTGATGCAACATTGTATAGAAAGAATGTTGGCTGTCTACGATATTTGCTCCATACACGACCAAATTTATCTTACTGTGTGGGGATATTGAGTAGATATATGCAGAGTCCAAGGCATTCACATGGTGTAGCAATGAAGCATTGTCTAAGGTATATAAGGGGAACCACACATTTTGGATTAACTTATGGAAGATCGAAGATACCAAGGCTGATAGGGTACAGTGATAGCAGCCATAATGTTGATTCTGATGATGGAAGGAGTACATCATAACACATATTTTATCTTGGTGAGAGTCCAATCACATGGTGCTCGCAGAAGCAAGATGTGGTGACTCTATCCTCTTGTGAAGCAGAGTTCATGGCTGGAACTGAAGCAGCAAAACAAGCAGTGTGGTTGCAGGACTTGTTAGTGGAGATCATTGGAGCTGAAGAGGAGAAGGTTACTATACGAATTGATAATCAGTCAGCCATTGCCCTTACTAAGAACCCTGTTTTCCATGGGAAAAGTAAGCATATACACAGGCGCTATCATTTTATAAGGGACCGAGTGGAGAGCGGCCAGATTGTTGTTGAACACGTTTCGGGAAATGTACAAAAGGCAGACATACTTACAAAGGCGTTAGACAAGAACAAATTCAAAGCAATAAGGGATTTGTTGGGAGTTAAGACTTATCAAAACAGAGCTTCAAGCTTAAAGAGGAGATTGTTGGGATAAGCTTGAAGAAAGCTTAACGAAGAGAGCTAAGTCCTAGTCCTACTATGATTGTGTTTACAAAGAGATAAGGATCAAGTTGTACTTAGGAGTTATCTAAGTAAGAAGGATTTCTATTAGGATTAGGATTAGCTAAGTAATATATAAGGATGTGTTGAGATGTGAGACAACTTATGAGATAAAGATTGAGAGTTTAAGAGAGACCAAAGTTTTGAGAGATTTTCTTTGGTATTAATAAAGAGAGTTATTCTTTGTTATTTGTGTTCTTAAACTATCTCTATAAACAAGATATGATGCTATATAGATTGATGTGTCTTCTATAATAAGTTCCATGTTTAATTTCTTCTCTTCATAGTCTAGTTGTTGCCGGTCGTCGAAGAGTGGGTATATACGCCAAAAGGCAAAAGCTCCCCACGTTAAGAATGTGCTCTATATGTTCATTGGTTGGAGTAGAATATTATCACGTGCTGTTTATTTTCATGGAGTATTGAATCGCTGACAAATAAACTGTAATAAGTTAACAAAATAATGGAGTAGTCAGTAGTGATCACAGCTTAGCAGTTGTCACTATCATGCCTCTAGATTTTGTGGTTAGAGAGTGTTTGAAAATAATTGACACGGTAGCTACCAAAAAATTGGACTATCAACAGTATTTTTCCTAATTTAATGAGTTTCAATATTTTATTATATTTTCGAGGGGTCCGGAAATTCCCTTATTGATTTTGGTTCTAAATAATTGAAATAAAACTGGCTTGGGATGTATTCGAACACATTTTTCTATCGTATATATTAGGGCTGTTTTGGTATCTAGCTAGTCTATAATTTGGAGGAGATCACATTTAAGTGAACGGTTATGGTTACACCAAAACTCAAAAGAAATATAGAAACAGACCACCAACAAAGCTAGCCATTTAGGGAGATCACAGATAAAAAAAACCCAACTTCCTAACCAACGACCAACACAGAGGGCAAAGCTAATGGTCAACTACTTAATTTTTAGAAATATATAACTCTATTTTGATGTTTCTATAAAAAGGCGAACAAACATCTACTTAAGATAGGTTGCAGTGTCCTTTAATTTCTACTTTTGACATTGTTGCACTACATTTTTAGTTGTATAAAGCTAAAAAAACAGTTCCATGTTTCTAATTATAAATCTTTGTGGGGTTTACTTTTTTAGACTAGTTGATGTCGGTCGAAGAAGTGGGGGGTCCAAGTTATAAATCTCCCACGTTAAAAATATGCTATGTATCTGTGTCAAGGAGAATATATATATCATCAGGTACTATTTATCATCAAGTTATATATATGCTGACAAAAAAAATATTGTAATAATTAAGTTAGTAAAATAAATGAGTAGTCATAGCTTTTGTCCGACGTCTATCAGTTGTCACTATAGTGCCTATAAATTCAATTGTGTGGGTGAAGAAGAGTGTGTCTGGAAACAGTTGATATTCAGAAAACCAAAATTGGACCATCAATACTTTTTTGGCTGGTTGTAAGAATTTTCAGAAACTGCTTTTATAATATCGTTGAGTCTGGCAGCACCAATTTGGTGTCTCACGACTCACGTGCATCTCATGAAATGCGAGCGTGACTAAAAAATAAGAGAAAATAATGTGACGGATTTCAAAAAGTATGAGCTGGTAGCCTCATTAGATCATAATATGCAAAATGGTAAAATCAAATAAATCATGTTAATTAGAAAAGAATCAGCTTATTTATTTTCACTGCACCATTTTGTCCTTCTAAATGTTATATAAAAACTCCATTTTTTTGGTAAACCAAAAAATAAAAATCTTTATTTTTGTTTTATTTCTAAAATCACAGTAAACAATAAACCAAAAAAAAAAATTATGTATACTTTTGTACTAGTAATCTAGTATAATTAAAAAGGTGAAAAATATCTTATAAGAAACTGAATTCTTTTTGAAGTTATATAAATATTGAAAATGATTATAGAATTCTTTTTCATATTTGGATGTTCATAGTAAATCTCATTAGTTAGGTATATATAACTTTAATCATTTTGTTAGGTTAATAACCTCATGTTACAACGGAATAAGATTATAAACGCATCCGAGAAGGTTATGGGCATGTTTTAAACAAATAACATGGTTAAACAAACAGACATGTTATTGATTATTACTTTTTATTTTATTTAAATAAAGTTAATGATCTTTTAGCTTTAATTATCTAGTACTAGACAACACACAGATTTAGTTTGGGTAAAAAAAAAACATATAGAAGTGATCTTTTTTAACTGATCAATTCAGTCCACAATATATATTAGGGAAGAAGTAGTCTAAGCCGAACAAAGGAAGAACATTTGATGCACGTTCGAATAGTACCCTTTAGAGCCGGATCTGCTATATTCCGTTACTAAACGTATAACTCCACCAACCACTGTTTTACATGATATCCATCATATGCCAAACACACACAGTCTCTATCAGCTTTTTGGTGACAAATACCATCCATTTACATTTTAACTTTGTCTATAGGTTTATAAATAAACAATATATTAATTACTACTACATGACAGCATTGATGTTTCTAGAAAGAGGAAAATAGTTGTACCGTAAGAATTAGTTGTACTCTTACACTAGCGTCGACTACTACGTATTTCATATTCAAATATGATGATATATATAGATTGATGTGTCTTCTATAATAAGTTGCATGTTTCTTCTCTTTATGTAAAAGGTAATATGACTTGATGATCTTTATTCATTCACAAAGGAGCAATATATATATCAGTGCCGGCGTTGATGTGGTGCAAGCGGTGCTTTTGCACCAGGTTTCATTTAAAAAAAAAAAATTAGAAGGCTTTGAGCCCTCAAAGTTTAATATTTTTGATAAAAATAATTCTAAATTTATGAAATCTACAATTAACACCTTAAAAACATCAATTTTTTTTTTTTTTTGCACCATGTCCAACAACAACTTGAGCCGGACCTGATATATATAAGAGTAGAACAGCTAGGGTATTGCAGAACAGTAATGTAGAATATACACTTTACATAAATAGAGATTCTAATCAAGAGATTGTAATCAAATCATATCCCAAGGATTACTCCTTAATATGTCCCCTCAAGATGGAGGGGCTTTGCGTAACTCCAATCTTGAAAGAAGAGTTAATGAACGCAGCAGTCGAGAGTGGCTTTGTGAGTGCATCGGCAAGTTGGTCTTTCGTCGAGACATGAACAACCCGTAGAGAACCGTTATGTACCTGTTGACGAATAAAATGATAATCGATCGCAATATGTTTCATGCGAGAGTGAAAAACAGGATTAACACTCAAATATGTCGCGCCAATATTATCACAGTAGACCGTTGGGGAGACAGCTAGTCGAATGCCCAGTTCAGTTAATAAAGAGCAGACCCATATAAGCTCAGAGGAAGCATTTGCAACGGCCCTGTACTCAGCTTCCGTTGACGAACGCGCAACACCCTTTTGTTTCTTAGAAGACCAAGAGATAGGGTTACTACCAAGATACACTATGTAAGCATTAGTTGATACCATATCAACCGTATCACCACCCCAATCTGCATCTGAATAAGCATGTAGAGTTAAAGGTGATTGCCGTTTAAGAAGAATTCCATGAGAGGATGTCCCACATAAGTAACGAAGCACCCGTTTAACAGCCTGCCAATGTAAGTCAGTGGGTTAATGCATGTATTGTGACAACCGATTAACAGCGAAGGAGATATCTGGCCTTGTAAAAGCAAGATATTGAAGACTCCCAACGACACTTCTGTACTCAGTAGGATCAGAGAGAGGAGAGCCAGAATGTAGTGTGACCCGCGGGGTAACAGCCATCGGAGTTTGCACTTGTTTCGCATGGAGCATCTGCGTCTTTTTTAACAGATCAAGTATATACTTCCTTTGAGTCAAAAACAGACCAGTGGAGTTGCGACAAGCTTCAATTCCAAGAAAGTAGGCCAAATCTTGGTGATCCTTTACTGAAAATCGATCAGCCAAATCCGTAAGTGTACTAAGAAGGAGAGCTTTATCATTCCCTGTGACAAGAATATCGTCAACATAGACAAGCAAGTAAACGATGGAGGATCCGCGTCGGAGAATAAAGAGAGAGGTATCTGAAACAGAGTTAACAAAACCAGCGGCAATCAAATACTTCTTGAGCTCCAAGTACCAAGCCCGGGGTGCCTGTTTTAAACCATAGATAGCTTTGTTCAGCTTGCACACAAAATCCGGCCGATCTGTATCAATAAAACCTGGTGGTTGAGTCATGTAGACCTCCTCAGTCAGAGTCCCCTGAAGGAAAGCATTGTTTACATCCAACTGACGAATCGGCCAATCGCGAGCAACGGCAACACCCAGCACAACACGGATAGTCGTAGATTTTACAACCGGACTAAACGTATCTTCATAGTCAATACCAGATTGTTGATTGTATCCCTTCGCGACAAGGCGAGCCTTGTATCTACTCACGGATCCATCAGTATTGTACTTTGTAGTGAAAACCCAGCGACACCCCACAATCGTAACAGGGTATGAGGGTTTCGGAACTAAATCCCAAGTTCCGTTACGAAGTTGTGCATTTATCTCATCCGTAACAGCCTTACGCCAACGATCATCCTGAAGGGCTTGAAGAGCAGTGCGAGGTTGTGATTGAGCCAGACGAGCAGCGAGACCATACTTCTTATTTGGTTTTCGTATACCCAGTTTGGAACGTGTCTTCATGGAGTGGTGATTAACCGGTGGCGGCGGAGCTGGTGGTTGCGGGGAGTCCGCTGAAAGCAGAGACGACGAAGCAGACGACAGAGACGAAGAGTGTGAGCGAGACACAGACGGGGAAACAGAGGATGACGAAACCGGACTTGACGATCGGAGAGACGGTGACGAGATATCGCGAGATGGTAAAGTTGGTTCGGCTGTTTTATTGGGCTGATTCGGAGATGGATCATCATTTTGGGCCTGAGGTTGTGGTTGAATGGGATTGTTTGCTGTTTGGTCGTTGAGTTGGTTTTGATGGACTGGATCAGGATTAAGTGTTTGTGCCTGGGCCGTGGGTTGCGGCCCATTTTGAGTGTGAGCAGTGGGCTCAAGATTAGTTGTGGTTATCGGAGAGAGAGAAGAAGAAGAACTTACCTGGGATGACGAAGCTGGCAAGGTGGACGGAGAAGTTGACGGCGAGTGAGAGAGCTGATCCACGGGGGAAAGACTTATCGGAGAGTGTAGAGGAGTGACCAATGAGTGAGGCGAAACCGGTGCTGGAGATGAATCAGTCGGAGAGTCAGATCGAGCAAACGGAAATTCAGTCTCAAGAAATTGAACATGTCGCGAGACATACAAACGGCCAGTGGAAAAATCCAGACAAAGGTATGCACTTTGAGACATAGAGTAGCCTAGGAAAACACATTGCTTGGACCGATTATCCAGCTTATGCAAAGCATAAGGCCGTAGCCATGGGTAACACGTACAGCCGAAGACTCGCAACTTATCATAATTGGGGGAAGCTTGAAAGAGCTTCTCTTACGGAGACTGCTGTTGCAACACAGGCGTTGGTAACCGATTGATGAGGTACTTTGCGGTTGAGAAAGCAAATGACCAATATGTCGTTGGTATCGACGCACGGGAAAGGAGAGCGAGACTTGTCTCCACTATATGATGGTGTTTCCTCTCAGACAACCCATTGAGCTCCGGTGTGTGTGGAGGAGTTGTCTAATGTTCAATGCCCTGAGAGGTGAGATAGCTGCAAAGAGCAACATATTCACCACCATTATCAGAGCATAAAGTCTGTATCTTAGTGTTGAAACGATTCTCAACCATGGCTTTGAAAGCGATAAAGGTAGGTTTAACATCGGACTTCTGTTTCAGTGGGGAGAGCCACATATAATGAGTGTGATGATCCACAAATATAACATAGTACTTGCAGTTGTCATGTGAAAGCACAGGTGACGTCCATACATCCGAAAAAAGATATTGTAGTGGTTTTGTTGATCGAAGAGAAGATGTTGAAAAAGGTAGTTTATGTGTTTTATTAAGCAGGCAGTCAGAACAAGACAGAGGTTCTGAAGTAGAAGTAGAAGTAGGTAAAGAAAATTTTGAAATAACAGCTTGTAAGATGGTAGATGATGGATGACCAAGACGAGCATGCCAGGAGGAGAGAGTCGTTTTGGATGTTGGTGAAGCATAGAGAGCCTGAACTTGAGATCTCGTCACTGGCCACTCATACAAACCATCTTTAGTCTTTCCTTGTAGCAACAGGCCCCCCGTGATCAGATCCCTCACCTGAAAAGCAGCAGGGAAGAAGGATACCGAAACATTGTTAGTGTTGCATAACCGATATACCGAGACAAGATTTTTATGAATAAGAGGTACACATAAAACATCTTGTAAAGTTAGAGAGCGAAGATCGGTAGGAAGGGTGGTTAAACGCTTGTGAGTAATTGGCAAACCTGAGCCATCACCAATCACCACAGCATCATCACCCGAATAAGGTTGATGAAGGGAAAGATTGCGCAGGTCGGAGGTGATGTGGTGAGTCGCACCACTGTCAAGCATCCATTCCTCAGGGTTGACGGTTGAACCAAGTGCAAGATTTGCTCTTGGCTGCCAGGGAGTAAAAGGATTACGTGATTGAGAGCCAGACACAGAGGGATGATTCTGAAGTTGAGGACACCGACGCGCAGAGTGACCTTGGGTGTTGCAAAACTGGCATTTGCCAAGGTAGGGACGATAAGACCGCTGATCAGACCGCTGGGAAGAGGACTGATAGGAGTTGTTGTTATTGAGGCGAGACTTGTTTGAAGACCCACCACGAGAGTTGTTAGGATGACGCTGAGTAGCCATGTTGGCGGTAACATGAAGCATGGAGACGGACGCTTTGGACAAAAGCTTTGCTTCCCGGTTACGTAAACGCTCATGGACATAGGCGATGGTGGGAGAGACATCACGAGCTTCGATCTGATCTATGACAGGGCGATAATCTTCTAGTAACCCATCAAGGATATTCTCGATCTGATCATCGTGCTCCATTGGTTTGCCCAAGCTAGCAAGAGTATCAAAGCGGGTAGTGAGCCCTTGAAGATACTCATCAATAGTGCGACTCCCCTTGGTCCAGGCTTTAAGTTGATCTTTCAATTGTTGGACATGGCCACGACTGGGCTTGGCAAATGTTTCCTCCAATGTAGTCCAGATCTCAGAGGCGACGGTTGTGCGAGAGAGAATAGGTTGAACTGGTAACGAGACAGCACCGAGAAGAGCACTATAGACCAGCTGGTCTTGTCGCTTCCAAGTAACAAAGGCAGGATTGACAGAGACAACATCGTTAGTGGTGAGCGTGGATGGCGGGATTGGTAAGGAGCCATCGAGGTGTCCAACGAGACCATGGCCGTCAACCAAGGCTCGAACCTGAAGCTTCCACATAAGGTAATTTGTTTGTGTGAGTTTTGTGACGTTTATCATATTGACATGGAGGAGTGTTTGATTGTTGGTGACAATGGTGTCAGTCATTGTAGGAGAGGAAGCAGAAGACATTGAGAAGATGGAAAAGAGAGATGAAGAAGCGTAAAAAAAAATATTTTGGTGTTTAAGCCTGCTCTGATACCATGTAAAAGGTAATATGATTTGATGATCTTTATTCATTCACGAGGAGCAATATATATACAAGAGTAGAACAGCTAGGGTATTGTAGAACAGTAATGTAGAATATACACTTTACATAAATAGAGATTCTAATCAAGAGATTGTAATCAAATCATATCCCAAGGATTACTCCTTAATACTTTATATACAATAATGTGACATTTGGTAAAATAATAGTATTCTTTAAAACTAATTATGATTTTTTGGAAACACGGCGAAGTTTATAACAGTTTCATTTTGCAAGATTTTACAATAATGTGACAGTTTTATTTACTTAGGTTATATTGCATGCAATGTCTTAAGGTCGAAATGACAAATACGATTCGATTAATGTAGTGCGTTTATCCAAATTTCATCTCCTAGTCGAATGGAAACATGACAGAATTGTTCAAAACTGGTGACCAAGCGAAGACTAATTAAGCTTCTTTTCGTTGACTAACTTTTAAGTATGGCACGACAAATGATTAAAGCGACCAAAAATTATCGATATATAATTTGATTATTAACAAACAAATCCTTCCATACTTCAGGGACTTCATACATTATAATCATACTTATGATCATTTAACTGAACTCAATTCAATACATATTAACAATTGACTACTCTCCTAATAGTGACCAAACTAACCACCACCTCACGCAACATTATCTAGAATCATGAATTTTAGCACAGTCCCTTTCAATAATGAAGCACACATATACATAATTAACGATATAGCCTCACCTCAGATTCCTTCCGGTTTTCTCAGTCGAAACACTCTCTCTTTGTTTTAAAACGATGACTCAGTATAATAACGCCGAAGACTCAACCATGGAGGGTTTCATGAGTTTCTCGGACAACTCGGAGAAGTGGACGGTAGAGACTGTCCAGAAGCGATTACAAGCGGTGTTGGATGGGACTCACAAGGGCTGGACCTACGCCATTTACTGGCAGCCTTTGTTAGATAATTTCGGCGACACCGTACTCGTGTGGGGAGATGGTGTTTACAAAGACCAAGAAGATAAGAGGAAAACGATGTCGTCTCCGGCTGAGAAGGTGACATGTGAGCTTAACCATGAGGACAACAACGTGATAGTGAAGGACATAGAGTGGTTCTTCTTGAAATCAATGTCATGGAGCTTTTCAAGAGGATCCGGATTGGTGGGTCATGCGTTCTCCACGTCTACCCCGGTTTGGGTTTCCGGGTTGGATCAGATACGCATGTCAGACATTGAGCGAGCTAAGGCGGGAGGAGATTTCGGAACGCAGACCATCGCATGTATCCCGTTGGCTAACGGAGTCGTGGAACTTGGTTCGACGGAGCTGATCCCACAGAGCTCAGATCTGATTAACAAAGTCCCAATCCTTTTCAACTCAAACACTTTTCATCACAGCCTGAGCCGTGACCGGGTTAACGTAGCTCCAAGATCAAGCTCCATGGTTTTGTCTAAGTCAAGAAAGCTGGAGAGTGGTTGTTCAAGTCCCACCAACAAGAGTTTCTCTAGCGAGGAGTCAGAGAAACTTTTAAAGAAACGAGGAAAAAAATCGTCGAAAGGCAAGGAAGAGCCGCGAGACCACGTCGAGGCTGAGCGGCAAAGACGTAAACAACTGAACCAGCGGTTCTACGCGTTACGTGGTGTGGTTCCCAAAGTGTCCAAGATGGACAAAGGGTCGTTGCTTAGCGACACGATCGCTTACATCAAGGAGCTGAAGTCCAAAGTAGAAAAGGTGGTATATGAGAGAAATGAGATCCAGGTCCAGCTCGAGGAAGTGAAAAGAAAAGTCGCATCATTCAAGGAGACGGAGGAGATGGAGATTGAAGTGAAGATAATTGAATGTTATGCCATGATCAAGGTCAAATCAAGCAAGCAGAATCATCCAGAGGCAAGATTCATGAAAGCGTTGAAGGATTTGAAGCTAGAGGTGGACCATGCGAGTATTGTGGTGGTCGAGGATCTTATGGTTCAACAAGCTACGGTGAAGATGGATTTCAGAATCTATACGCAAGAGCAGCTCCGGACCATGTTGATATCCAAGATAAGTTAGGGTTTTATCTAGGCCAGGGATCGGAGGGCTCTTTGAGAAATTACGAGGATGCATGTAAGTGAGTTTATTGGGCTTTTTATTTTATTTTATTTAAGTTTATATTTTAAAACTAAGTGACTAATAAAATGAAGATTACTAGTATATTTTTTTTTCTTTTTAACTCAGTTAATTACCAATTTAAAAAAAAAAGCAGGAATGTTTAACACTGTGATATGGATTTGGATCTTCCGAGCGGCTCAATCCTTTTCCCCCAATTGGCTTTGGTCACTAATCACTATTTGTGTTGTCGGTGTACGATGCGGGAACTGAAAAAAATAGCAGGGGGCCTAGCTAAAAAAGAATTTAAGTCCTCATATGATATATACTCAATTAAGAAAAAAAGCATAACAAAATTTATGGTTTAATATTTTATAGTAATATTGGCAGGACCAATTTTTTTATTAACAATATTTTATTCTATTTTGAAATGATATATATATATATATATATAACCATTTCTTAGTGTGAACCTTGGAGTTGGAGGTATCTTTTATCTTATAATTTTTTAAAATAAAAGATAGTAGTAAAGGATGAGAAAGAGTGAAATGGGTTTCTTATTTTAAGACCTCGAAAGCATTTTCTAAGAAAAAATCAAATAATAACGATAATAATACTTTTTTTTTTATTATCATTAAAGATATTTTTTGCTGGGTAGAAAGATGCTGTTACAAAAATGAGCTTCACCGGTTCACATGATGTGTCGAGCAGTCGAGGGATGGCCCTTCCCCTCGCAAGCTAAACTGTTGCCACAGGGAATGTACTTCCCCTTCCCAAAAACTGATAAATTCTTTACACGCACATTTTTTTCATCCCCGACCTTTCATATTATTCTTTTGACGAATAACTCATCATTATAAAAGATATATATAAGTCGTCACTCGTCACAACATAATCATATAAGATACTTCTAACTATAGGACCATCCATTTATATATTTTCTGGCTTCATAGTACAAATGTTAATGAACAATGCTAGGTATGGGAACTTGATCACGTGTCTGCAAGGAACTTGAGTATGTCCAAAATATATTTGAATCAAACAAATAATTCAAAGAGAAATATCTAAAACAAGCGTCATAATCATATTTTATATGCATCATGCATCGTTATCCATGCTTTGTAAGTATATATGGGTCTACCATTTAGAAACAAACAGCCAAAACCAAAGAATGAGAGGGATAAGTCAAGTCAAAACACAAAGAGGTTGATTCTGTACTTAGAATAATTGCATTTGAATCGCTCTTTTTTTTTCCTTCGGTAGCCTGGAAGTGTAATCTTGAATTTTAACCCTCAAAATAAGTAGACTTAAAATAGAAACCTTTATAAAGCGTATACTATAAAAAAACTCTTTTCTTATCCACCGAACGATCAAACACTAAAAATAAGCAAACTACCAACCCTGACCCAAAAAGCTCACAGATGTTTTTTTCTCTCTTTCTTCATTTGCATAAAAAGAGTTAGTATCACCTTTTTACCCCCTAACTGCTCAACAAAAACAATCAAAACCCATTCATAAAGGTTTTTCATTTTGGCCTCATACTTTTCTTGTCAATCAAACAACCTAAACCCTAAAAGGAACATCTCCAAAAGGTTGTCATTTGGGATTTGAGCTCTCTTTGTGATACCACAGCCTGCAGTTAGAGTTCTTCCCCTTTGAAAACCTCTTTATTGTCGATTTCATTTCCGTAAGAAACAGAAACGATGAGCCTCAACTGCCTCGCTTGCCACATCCTCCAAAGAACAGACTCGGACAGAGACATAGGAAGCCGTAAAGATTCAAACTTGAATGAAAGTTTCGCAAAGTCAAGGTATGAAAAGATGAGAAGGAACAGATCATCGTTGCCCGTACCGAGACGGGTCAATAAGGGTCATCGCAGGCTTTACAGTGCCGAGATGGTGGTCTATGGGGATCTGGACGAGCCCAAGCTGGTCAGAAGCAGTGGGATCAGAAGGGATTGGAGCTTTGAAGATCTAAAGAAACAAAAAGATCAGCTAAGAATTGAAGATACGATAAAGGAATAAGAAAGATCATTTACTAGGTTTCCCTTTTCTATATAATGTCCATGTTGTTGTTAACTTGTTGTGTTGTTTTCAGATCATAAGGACAACCTGTGCATTGTAAGATCTCAATAAGTTTACGAGTTTTCTGGATCCAACATGACAAAATCTGTGAAATTTCATATATATAAATTCATTTTCCTGATAAAGATTCTATAATAACAAACTTGAAGTGTCTACTCGTTCATGAGAGGAAGGAACAAATGATTCGCCTTCTTCGGATAGAGTTTGTCCCTTTGATGTTTAATCCTTACAAGATCCTTTGAATCCGCCTTCTTCCTTTTTAACCGATTAAAGCTCTGCTTCCGGCTCTGCTACCATCTCCCTATACTTGCGTTGCCTTTCTCCGTTCTTCATACGATATATCATGAGATGTTCACGGATGCCTCTTGAAACGTCTTTGTTCTCAACCATATGCACAAAAGTATATAGACGTTTTAGAGAAGCTAACCGTAGTGTTTCAAAGTTCGAACAAGAGAAATTAATAGCTAATAGAATAAAAACTAGTTAAAGAGCAAATGGGGTGGTGGCGCAGTTGGCTAGCGCGTAGGTCTCATAGCTACTGAGTGATCCTGAGGTCGAGAGTTCGAGCCTCTCTCACCCCATTCATTTTTATTTCTAACATGCCATTACAAAATTTCTGTGTGTTTTACTTTGTTCAGGAAAAAAGTTAATAAAGGGAGTTATAAAATATGCAATTGATATGTACCGAGTGATATAAAACGGTTTTTTTTTCATATATTTTTTTTTTCTGGAGTAAAAACTATGTAAATATTAGGTGTAATTTTATAATTTCGTGGACCAATTCTAATACTATAATTCCAATAAAATGGAAAAAATTAAAGGATATTTCAACCACTATCAAATAAGATTAACACAAACTTACCTATCCTCAATTTTTGTGAGGAATTTTATCTTAATAAAACAAAATCTAGCATCTAACTTGTATAATCTGTTAACCACAAAAGCATAATACACAACAATAGTGAGGGACAAAAATTTTCAGAGATTTTTTTGTTCATCACTAAAGTTAACATATTCATTGATCATATTTTGATTTTTCTTATCCAAGCGAACCTATCTATTTTTCATGTTTTTCATAGGTTCCAATGCTATTGTAAACGCATTTATCATTAAGATCCAGATCTAGTTTTTTTTTACCCATGCAAGCTTTTCTTTGAATTTTTTTGAGGTAATATGAGTTCAAATCTAAATTTTTCAATTCGAAAAAACGGATTTCGCAAGGTAGAGATTTTATAAATAGCTGGTTTTATTGCAGGTTATCCACATGCTTTAAAAACTATATTAATTAATTATTTATTAGTAATACATTAAAATATGAAATATTCTATGATATATATAAATTAATTATCAAATCTTTCATTTTTTATAAATAATATGTGTATTTATTATTCATAGTAATTATTTTTCATCTTAAATTATTTATGAATATTTTAAAAGCGATTTATTAGAATATTTGAGGCAACATGCAGGTCCGGCCAATTCAAGCATATAAATGTGGGTATACTATTTTACTACAGTAGATTTCGAACAATAGATTTTTATGAGTTAAAAATTTTAAAATGGTTGATACAAGATGGACTTAGGAGATGGGTTTAATTCACTTAACATTTCTATATTAAGTAAATAAGTTTAATAATTTTAAATTTTGAAATAAAAAGTATGATAATTAGAAAAGAATAAAATGGTTTCCTTATTATTATATATTTTTTTATATAATTGGAAACTTATCACTTAAATAGATAGATATATAAACCTTTTGAGAAAAGAGTAGGCACATATATATATTTTGCTTTTTCCACTAAAATTGCTCTATGACAAACATAGAAAAATACTTTGGGGAAGATGTATACTGTATATGTAGGAGATGAGTGTGATGATACGAACACGTCAGCTCCATATCTCACCAGTCTGGCAAAACACGATTAATAAATTAAAAAAAAAAAAAAAAAAAAAAAAAAAAAAACAAATATGTTAATTGTTTCTAACGTCTTTGATATGGTTAATTGACTGTTGACTATAAATGCCTTTAGGAAACATTATAAGAAGATAAACCTTTGTACATTATAAGATCTACCACACTTCACCAAGCTGTGGCACTTATGGCTTCATTAAAGGTAATGATGTTATTATATAACGGGGTTTCTATAGATTAATAATACTATTGAAATAATATTCTCAAGGAATATGTTATTGGGTCATCCACTCATGCCATTTAATTTCTTATGATATTTAATAGAATATCAATTAAAAAAAAAGTAAAGTGACATGGAACAANAAACAAAAAACGGAGAATCTTTAGTTTCGTCTCATTTCTTCGTTGACAGAACAACAGAAACTAGGGTTCACTTCGATTCTCTTGTCTTCTCTGTATCGTGTTTTTTAAAGATCTGATTGAAATTAGTCTCTGGGCTCCTTCTGTGTAAAGCTCGGATCCAGAGTCTCAGGTGAAAGACCTCTACTTTTACTCCTCTCATCTTAATCTCTTCTTCACTTCTTTTGGGCTGAATAATAGAATTGGGGTAGAGAGTGTCAGAATTGTAGTTCTTGGAGTATTTTGCTTTACTGTTTGATCGAGTTTTTGGTCTTAGTATCATGGGTTTTATGTGGGTTCAGGGGAGAATATAGTTAGCTCAAGAACTAAGGGATCTACTTACTTGTAGCTGAATTTTGATTCGATTCTGGACTCATTAGTTTGGGTAGTGATTAGTTATAACTTTCAGGATTGGAATTGAGATAGTATATATAGTATTGGAGTTTTATAGTGTGGAGATGGATAGGCCAAGGCCAAATGATCATTTAGGTGTGAATAAAACTGGGAAGAGTATAAGAAAGAGTCCTCTGCATCAATCGAGTTTTGCTTCAAATGTTCACAACAACGCCACCACCACTGGAAGGCCTCAAAACCAGCCTCAGGTTTATAACATAAGCAAAAACGACTTTAGAAGTATTGTTCAGCAGCTAACGGGTTCTCCAGCACGTGAAAGCCTTCCTCGCCCTCCTCAAAACAACAACCCACCAAAGCCTCAGAATACTCGGTTGCACCGGATTAGACCAGCTCCTTTAACGCAGATCAACCGGCCTGCGGTTCCTCTCCCTACCATGGTTCCTCCACAATCTCATCCTCAGTTTGCTAGACCGCCTCCACCTCAGCCACCTTTCCCTCAAGGCACACAACAATCAATGATGATGGGTCACGGGGACCAGTTTTGGTCTAATACAGCTGAGTCTCCTGTCTCTGAGTATATGCGTTATCTTCAAAGCTCACTTGGGAATCCAGGACCCGGTGGTAACCAAATGCAGCCAGGTCATGAGCAGCGGCCATACATCCCAGGTCATGAGCAGCAGCCATATGTCCCAAGTCATGAGCAGCGGCCATATAGCCAAGGATATGAGCAGCAGCCATATATGCCAGCACAGCCTCAACCACAACCTCAACCTCAGCCACATATGATGCCTGGATCGCAACCTCGTGTGAATATGCAGGGGCCAATTCAACCTAACCAGTATCTACCACCACCGGGATTAGTTCCTAGCCCAGTGCCTCGTAATCTACCTTCCCCTCGGTTCAATGCTCCTGTACCTGTCACCCCAACTCTACCGTCTCCCAGGTTCAATCAGATGTATGGTGGATTTCCTTCTCCTCGATATAATGGTTTCGGGCCACTACACTCACCCACATCCCAGTTTCTTCTACCATCTCCTACTGGTTACCCGAATATGTTCTCTCCGAGATCACCTTACCCGTTACTATCACCAGGAGTTCAGTATCCTCAACCACTCACCCCAAACTTCTCATTTTCACAAATTCCTCAACCTGGGAGTCTTGGAACCGGTGCAGGTCCAGGTCCAGGTCCTGGTCTGCCTCCTCCTTCGCCAGGGGCCATGTTCCCGTTATCTCCATCCGGGTTCTTTCCGGTTTCAAGTCCAAGATGGAGTGATTATTAGATGCTCTCTTCCGATTCATTGAATTTTAAAATATGTTTATTCAATCTCCCTAGGTTGTTAGTGTGTACTATGAAAGAAGCTTTATACTTCAGAGCCTATAGTGGAATAGACGCAGCAGGGTAGAGGCGTAAAACACTAAAGGAGCTTTTTTTTAGAAGCAGTGAAGATTTATAGGGTTTTTTTTTCACTGTGGGATTTTTATAGGTCAAAAGTTGGGAATCTTGGGACATGATGGTTACCTTTGTTTTTGTTTGTTACATTATAAGTTTTATCTTTGCTTAATTTGTATACAGACTACAGACGAACTCAGTCAGTTTATATGATTTTTGGGTGTTTTCAAAGCTAAGTATCTCTCTACTTTTACTAAGCATAATCAGATTGCTTATTATTACAGTAATTCGTTTTTCCAATAGAAACATTGTCAAGTGAGAATTTTTTGGATAATAACCATAGATGCAAAAAAAAATGGTGATATCACCCAGTTTTTTGCAGAGACAATTTGTAACTTATGCTGAAACAATTTGTAACTTCAGAGCATAGAGCGTTAATCACATGGAAACTTCATCATAACCATTTTTTTTTGTAACTTATGCTGAAACAATTCTAACTTGAAGGTAATCTTTTGAGACACATTTGTCGGTCTCAAGACTTGATGCTGGATTACTTAAAATCCACCAGATTGGCATTCGCGTTTGGAGGACATGTGGTTTTTGATGAACACTATTAAAATTTCTGAATTAAAAAAAAAAGTTATGTAATTATTTTTGTTTCTAAACAAAGTTCAAACGTTAGTAGAAAGTAGAAACGAATTCTCAATTTCTCATCATCTCTCATCCAAACGAGCCTTTATACAGTTTGAAATGATAAGGCCCAATAATAACAAAGTTCAAGCCCAATTAGTTTTACCCCTTTTACCTTAAACCCTAGTCCCGTCATCGTCGATCATCGCCGGGAAGTCTCAATGGCGAAAACACTATCCCGATCAACGGCCTCACGCGTAGCTAACCGTTTCTTCTCCACCTCAAATGCCGCTGCTTCTCAATCCCCGCTTCCTTCTCACCTCCTCTCCCGTCGAACCTCACCGACGCTGTTCCACGCCGTCGGGTACACCCCTGCTTTGACCCGTTTCACAACGATACGGACCCGGATGGATAGGTCCGGTGGATCGTATTCGCCGCTCAAATCCGGATCCAATTTCTTTTAACGAATAATAAATAATGTATATATATAATATGGTGGTGTTTTGGTGAAAGCGAATGCATCAAATATGTTTCTGCAACTATCGATATGAATCTTCTTTCCTGAAATGTGTTTCAGGCTCATACCCTTTTGGTTTTACATTTCGTCGAACATTTTGGATGCATGCCCAACTTTACTTAAAAGTGCAAACCCAAAAAAAAAAAAAGATCCCATCAAATTCCTTATTACCGGTTCGTAAAAGTTAAAAACCCAAATGGAAAAAAAAAAGCGAGTGTTTTTTTGGGATGTAGGGAAAGAGAAGATTAAAGAGAGAAAGCCGAAATCATGCGGAGGAGGCTACTCCGTTGCCTTCACTGCCCTCGTCCCCTCCGGCCTCGCCGTCGCCGTGGCCGTCGCCGTCGGGTTTGAACACGGGCGAAAAGTCAATGACGGTCTGAATAGCTGCCGCAAGCTTTTTCCTTCCTCTCCTCGCTTTAGCTCTTTGATGTGCTGCCTTGTTTTCCAGCCTCTGACTCGTCCGCCTACTTGGCACGGGAGCTGGACGACAATTCTCGAGGAGTGCTGCATCGGAGAACTGAACCGCAATACGCTGCACGGGAGCGACATCTGCGAACGAACCAAATAAAAAACAGAGAGCATAAGCTTGAAGCAACCAAAAGTAAAACTCTAACGCGGACTCAATAAGCAACCAAATAAAAAACTGGATCGGTGCAAAACTCAGAATAAAACAGAGAGCATAAAATAATCTCTTATCGGACTCTCAAGCTTGAAGCAACCAAAAATAAAACTCTAATCAATCAAGCAACCAAAAAATAAATTTCTCAATCAATCAAGCAACCAAAAAAAAAAAAAAAAAAACTCTAACACG
>NC_025689.1:7586477-7586652 GCF_000633955.1 Camelina sativa | reverse complement strand
TTTTTTTTTTTTTTTTTTTTTTTTTTTTTTGTTAAAGATGCGGCTGAGAAGGTTAGTTATATATAGTAGTATTGGTATACTATACTAGTAGAAGATGTAGTTTTATAAGAAGCAATATATCAGTTAACTCAACTATAATATATATACCATGATCAGTCAGCTCTACGGATCTTCA
>NC_025689.1:7586028-7586377 GCF_000633955.1 Camelina sativa | reverse complement strand
TTTTCTTAATTCATAATAAGAAAAACATCAAAATATCATGATTAATTTGTGACTTACCAGTAGTTACCTTCTTTTTTTTTAATTGCAGGTAAAAGATATTCTCCAAGTATTTTGTTTAATGCTTCCTTCTAATTATTGTTATGGTAGGTGCTAATATTTTAGGGATATAGATTTTATTATAATTTGCTTATCTAATATGTTTTTTGTTTTTTCTTCTTCTAAATAGGCATATAAATTTGAAATTAAACTAAATATCCACGGTCTTGCTCAACTCCAGATCCTAACGGGTTATTCTCAATCCTGATTGGCTCATAATTGGTCACTTGAAATTGAATATGTATTCTCTATA
>NC_025689.1:7583095-7585968 GCF_000633955.1 Camelina sativa | reverse complement strand
GATCTCAGTGACCACCATAACTCCGTAATACTATCATTGGCTCCAGACACTACGTCGTCTTCTTGCTTTGTAGTTGACCACGATCTGACCATCCCACGGCGGGGAGGGTCCATCTTGCAATATCTTCCTGGCTTCATATGTTACACCTCTTGGGGAAAGCCGCGGATCTATAATCCTGCCACCAGACACCTTGTCACCTTCCCCGCGGCAATCATATCCAACATCATCATAACTCCTCCTCCAGGAGAAGGTGCAAAAGTCGTCTCTTACTATTTCGGACACGACCATGTTAGCGACCAGTACGTAGTGGTATGTTCAACTGGTGTCAGAACGAGATTTCGTCAAGAGATGAGGTCAGAGCATCGGGTCTTTTTCCTAGAAGCTGGAGGAAGAGGAATTTGGAAAAAGGCGGCTCCAACGTGTCCAGCTGACTTTCGTCCTCACATTCCGGTCAAGGGAGGAGTGTGTATTGATGGGGTTATATATTACCTGGGTTGGACTGATTCGTATAATTCTGTGCTTGTGAGTTTCCACATTAGATCCGGAGAATTCAAAATGATCCAAGTACCTCGCAGGGACGGAGATGAGCTGCGTTCAAGGGTCACGGATGTGAGTCTTATAGAGTATGGTGGCAAAGTAACTCTTATTGTCCAAAGCAATCTTAGAGAAAAGGGTAGACTTGATTTATGGGCCGTCGAAGATGCCGGGAGCAATAAATGGTCGAGGAAGACTCTAGTTTTGCAGCCTTCTCAGCTACATTTAGTCAATAACGACACTATATTCAAAGTCAATGGTACAACTCAAAATGGCAAGGTTTTCTTGATACCAGAGAATTTGTTTTCTCCATTTCACATTCTCTGTTATGATCTTCAAAGCAATGATATGAGAAAGATCGAAATCAAAGGTGTACCTGACCACTGGTTTAGCAAGGACAAAATGAACGTTATAGTGACGTTGATGGATCACAGTGAGCGTCTTCTTAACGTGATGCATACGGGGTAAGAGTGAGATTCTCATGTACTTCCACACTTGAATAAATTACACCTCTAATGCAATGTTTGTGAGTGTTGGGACTACGAACACAGTTTAATTATCACTTATTTTATTTGTTATTTTATATGATACTTAATTTTATATAGTTTATGGTCATCAAGCACTCTCTCTAGAAAAATAAGCGATTTCCATTCACACCTCTACTTTTCTGTTGAGTTCTTCTTCAAACCTTACAAATTATATGGCATCCCTCCATATAAAACTTTAACAAAAACAAAATTTTCTCAACCGCATCTTTAACAAAAACAAAACTTTCTCAACCGCATACGTACTTTAAAGAGCACAATGTCAGTTTTATATAATTAAGAATTTATGACTGATACCGTTTTGAGCTCCTCTTCTCACACAAAAGTGATTTAAAGCAAGCACATATAGATCACATAGTCCAGATGGAGTATACTACATTTGAACGAATTGCATGCATGGTCGAGAAAGAGTACGTTAGAAATGAGTCGACACCCATAAATATCAATTAATTAATTAATAAGTAAATATAGATATAGATCCCATATTCCAAAGAAAGATGGTAGGGACAAACTTGAGTCCAAGGATTTGATCGATGGAAATGGATGATGGCATGCATATATATTCTTCTTCTTTGGTGCGTGTGTGTTGCAAGAAAAAGAAAAAAAATAAGAAGCTATACGTACACCAATCGGTGTAATAGATAGAACAACAAATCTTGAATATGCTAATTAATGAATTTGACATCCATTTGGTTAATTATATTGCATGTTGTTTATATATTAATTAAGCATGCATGACTACACCTAAATTTTAACAATAAATAAGCAAACGGATCGGATATGTGAATTTAATTAGATTAAAGTTCAGCTTTGTCCAAAAACAAAATTAAGAACAGAATTTAAAAGTTTATTTTCATAACAATTAAAGTCTTATTACGTATATTTATATTAGTCCAGTTGGTGTTAGTCGTGTGTTGTGGGAAACAATAAAAACTGGTTTCTGTTAATATTGAGCAAAAGCATTTGCCTTTGTTTTTCTTTTGTTGACTTTCCACTTCTACCGTTGGTACGTGTTTCGTTGCTTCTTCTTCGGTTCTAATTTCTCCATATATACCTTTTTTTTTTTTTTTTGAAAATATATATACTTGTCTTTCTGTTGAATTGTTGTTAGTGATACTTGTAAATTGAACTCTTTAATCAATATTGGGCTCTGTACTTAGATCGAAAGATAATGCAAAGTTGCTAAATACTCGAAACAATGTATCAAATGTTTTGTTTTTTTCAATATATGGAATCGTACCCTTCTTCAATCACGAAATAAGTTTCCTTCATATGTAGTAGACTCTGGACTATGTGATCTATATATACTTGCTTTCTTTAAAGATTGAATTAGTACTTTATCTTCTTATCCACTATTGTATATAGATAGTGAATAGACGAGCTTTAAATAATACAATATATATATATATATAAAATGTTTTAATATATATATATATATATAAACAATATGTTACATAATGATAGTAGTATTTTAATACTCACCAGAATATAATATACTTATTTAGTATTTACATATAGCAGTCTTAATTCAAACCCTAAAAGATTGTTTACAAGAAGACGACCTGAGATGGAGATTCCTCCTATGGATGTGGTGAGGGATGAGATCCTTACGAAACTGCCTGCTAAAACTCTTATGAGATTCAAGTGCGTCTCAAAACTTTGGTCATCGTACATCAGCTCACGATATTTCAGCAGCCGTTTCCACTCGGTCCCATCCCGACCGCGTCCTCGACTTTACATGTGTTTGCGGGATATGATATCAGTGACCATTGGCTCCGGACACTACGTCTTCTT
>NC_025689.1:7558759-7579052 GCF_000633955.1 Camelina sativa | reverse complement strand
GTTTAAGGTAAAAGGGGTAAAACTAATTGGGCTTGAACTTTGTTATTATTGGGCCTTATCATTTCAAACTGTATAAAGGCTCGTTTGGATGAGAGATGATGAGAAATTGAGAATTCGTTTCTACTACTGTACAGTTTGAACTTTGTTAAGAAACAAAAATAATTAGATAACTTTATTTTTATTCAGTAATTTAATAGAGTTCATCAAAAACCACATGTACCACCAGGTCCTCCAAACGCGAAGGCCAATCCGGTGGATTTAAGGTAATTTAAATATGTTACCCTATAGCAATTATAAGTACCAGCATCAAGCCTTGTGTTCTTTTTCTCAAGATACACCTTCTTGTATTTCGAATCTATAATGAAGATGTTTTTAAAATATGCCGTCTTTTTTAAATCTGTCACTGAAAAATGTCCGTTCCCCATTGGAGAACTAATTCCAGATGGAGATAAATAAATATTTCCTCCAAATGTTATTACAGAAGCCCCTTTGTTTAAGTGTGTAAATAATGTTTTGGGCCAATAACCAACCACTTCATCAAAGAATTTAAGTACCCAATTTCCACTGAAGCCATCCTAAATACATATGAAACAAAGAAATAAAAAGAAAATAAGTATTTAAGAGATCAAAATAATTGGGTGGTTTAATAATTCTTTTGAAACTAAATATTAAAAACATCGTAAAAAGGCTAAAGAATAATACCTGAATAACTTGCATTCGAAAGGTAACGCTCTTTTGACCATAGACGGATGACCCCCAGAATCTTTTTCCAAGAATGGGTTTTCGACTTACAACCACAAAGCCAGGACATTGCGTATTATAACACCCTATTTTTTGATAATGATCTCTCTACAAATAAATTTTAAAAATTAAATAAATAAATTAGTACAGTTCATTCAATTGTTTTGGTTTCTCATTTTTTTTAATCTAACCTAATTTTTGTTCTTATGTGAATCAGATTTACGATTAACTAAAAACTACTCATAGTCCAATATATTGTTAATCGTGTGACACTGTCACCATATAATCTTGGATGTACCTATAATAAATAAATAAAATCATATAGTTAAATACTCATATATGTTAAAGTCACATGATTGTGTATAAGATGCATAATCTTTAGTAAGTAAATGGTGGTATAAACTTACTGCCCAACCAGCTTGTATACTATTGACTTGACCTAGAGGTCCATTCTCTAACCATATTTGACTTTTACTGTATTGACCGTTTGTCAACATTAATAATTCATGAATACTTATTTCTGCTTCAGCTCCTCGATAGATAGTTCCATTTTGCATTGTCTCAATTGCCGCATCCTGTAAAATTTTAAAATATATGTTAGTCTTAATAACTATATAAGACTTTCTTACTCATTTCAGAAAAAAATAGAGAGAGACATACGTGTTGACCATAAAACTCGACTGAATTCAAACGAACGCTCTGTGATTCGTTTCCTTGTCTTAAAATTGCAACTGTTCCTTTTGGACAATGCTCTTGTGTGCTATATTTGTTGCTTCTTTCAATATTTCCATCTAAGTTGAATGTTTCCTGTATCAATTAGAAGTAAAAAAAGAAAGAAAGTAAGATTTTGCATAACAAATGTTTCTCGGACTAATTCTTTCATAGCTGTTTGATTGACCACAACTGTTCATTCTAATATATAAATTCAAACTGAAATATTTGTCCAAAATGTTCTGAGGAATGGTCATCTTAACTATAATAATGTATAATATTAAGAGCAACTTTGGTAGATAACCATGGTAAAAGAAAAAATAGAGAGAATGACGTTTTGGCAGAAATAGTTAGTAAATAACGTTTTTTTAGGTGGGGTAGAGGGAGGATAAAGACTAAACTAACCTCTTGAATAATAGCTTTAATAAAATAATATATTTATTTGAAAAATCTACGGCAAGAAAAAAACATGCAGCAGCTTAAAATTACATGAATTTTTCTTATAAATAGCATGTGATATTAATAAATTAGTATAATCACTTGAAGTAAATATAAATAGCATGTCATATATTTGCAAGAATGAAAAAACATGCATCAGCTTAAAATTACATGAATTATTCTTGTAAATAACATGTGATATTAATAAAATAGTATAATCACTTGAAGTAAATATAAATAGCATGATTTTTTCTTAATCTCATATGTCATGCCGCGTTGCAGAGATATCAGACCAGAGGGGAGGGGGTGATGGGGGCAAGCACCGATAAAGCCAAACCAAAAGGAATAAATTTAGATATAGAAGGAGAGATGAGTAGCGGAAGAGTGGAAAATTGGAAAATGAGATCTAATGGTAAATAGATCTATTGAAGGGGGTAGTGTAAGTAATAAAAAAGAGATCCAGTAACATACAATAAAAGTAAAGGATTTGGTGGTGGTGGTGATGGTGATTGTCGCCATTAGAGACATGAAGATGGAGAAGATGGTGAACACAGAGGAGAGAAGAAAAAGAAAATAAAAAAAAAAAGATACCAGAAGAGAGCAATGTAATTTTAGATGGCATAGGAAACATAAGGACATGGCTCATAGTCATTCTATGAATTATTCTAAAAAGTATAGTCATCTATTATATATACTCTAATATTAAAACCAAAAATTGAATCATTGTAAAAATAAATTTAAAACTTTATTTTGCATGAATACTTCATACAATTTAAACATATTGAAAAAAAAAACATTTGAGTTTTTATTCGATTTTAACTGCAACAAATATAATAAGATCTAAATTACTTGATCTACCACTATTTTACTGTCTTACCTGAATCTTGTGATTTTTCAACATTGGATGTTGAAAAGCCGGTTGTTTCTATATATCAATACAATCATATTCCTATAAAATTTGTTGAAAATATAAGAGAAAGATTGTAAAAATAAAAATAATTTTTTTGAAATTAACAAACAAAAATAAATTAAGGAGTCTCACATCAATGTTGCCTTGTGCTCCTTGTGTAAAGAACATATAAACACAGATACATAGAGCTAGATGTAACGCCATTGATAAATTATTTTTTAAGTTTATCTCTAGTTATTGTCTATGATACCTTCTGGTATATATACAAATTCAGTCAACCACTTTAAACTATTGCTATATTACTACTTGTTTTATAATCTCTTGACCAAAATTAACATATGCATATTTTTTTGGTCAGAAATCAAATGTATATTTAGGGGAACATATCTAAATGGCCATACTACATCCCTTATAAGAAAAATTTACCAAAATTTTCAAAGATTTACAAAGATTTTTTGCTAAAATAATATTAAAATAACCAGAATAATCCACCAAAACTTATTTAAAATAATCATATTGATTTTTTTACCAAAACATATTTGTCACATTATTTATTTACTTCTTATGAATTTATTATTAGGGATAATAATTTAGGCTAAAATATTAAGAATTTATTTAAATGTTTTAATTTTTATTTTTATAAAGAAATTTTATTTAATTAAAAGGTGGATATGGAAACGAATACAACTAGATTTATAAATATATGTATTAGACAAGAATTCAAGCAAAAGTTAAAAGAAATAGAATTTAGAAAAGAAATACAAAATCTATCTTAAAACAAGAGAGAGGAAAATTTAATAGTATATGATATGAAATCTACTTTATTGTGTAGTTTTTTTTGGAATTTTCACCTTAAATTATTCAAATTGAGATGATTAAATAAATATTTAAGGAATAATTAAGAAAGAGGGAAAAAGTTGCGAAGTCTCGGGTTTTAGCTGGGCACACTTGAGTTGGACCAACACAGATATGTGGGACCCTCCAGCGGTGAATTTTCTCATAGCATTAAATGCATGATATGATGATTTCTGCTACTTTGTTACGTACCACGAAATCTTCCTTTCCAGCGGGAAAAATCTTCATCCAACTAGGTGTAGAAGCAATGAAATAATTAAGAAATACAAACAAACACGACATATGAAGGACTTACATGCCAATAAATTTGGCTAGGGTTTGAGCATTGCAAACAATTAACTATATGCTATTTTTATGTGTTTTCACCACAGGGCTTGTCCATGACGATCAACCAATGCTCTTAACTGCAAACAGGAAATGGTGGTGCCATTTTAGTAGGTGGTTGATCACTGAAACTGGATCCAGAATTGAGAGGCGAATAAGAGCCATCACACCTATCCATCCGCGTCTGTATTTTTGTGAAACGGGTCAAAGCAGTGATTTAAAGGATGACGTAGAATAATATTGGAGGTGAGAAGGAAGCGGGGACTTAGAAGAGGCGACATTGGAAGTGGAAAAGAAAGGATTCGTGAGCTGGTGGGTGGGGATAGAGTTTTCGTCATTGAGACTTGTGTAGTTCCTGGCGATGATTGATGATGACGTGATGAGGCTCGTTTGGATGAGATGAGGGTTTTTTATATATATAAATATGAGGCTAATTAGAAATATATATATATATATATATATATATATATATATATATATTAGATCACCTTTAATTTTATTTAATTCATATATGATATTTGATATTATTTTGTTGATACATAACATATATAGAATTTCTCAAATACCACAATTTCCACCTGGTCCTCCAAATGAAAATACCAGAATCAGCGTAACTTCTTATTTTCTTATCTTCAACATAAACTCTTTTATAGTTAGAGTCTCTAACCACAATGTTTTTAAAATATGCTGTCTTTTTAAAATCTGCAACCGGAAAATGTCCATTTCCCATTGGAGTACTAATTCCATCGGGAGATAAATAAGTATTTCCTCCATAGCTTACTAGAGAAGCTCCTTTGTTTAAGTAAGTAAACAATTCTTTAGGCCAATAACCAATCACTTCATTAGATATTTGAAGTACCCAGTTTCCACTGTTGGGATCCTAATATATATGAAACAAAAGTGAAAAACAAAATATACTTTAACAAGTATCCAAAAAGTCAAAATAATTGTATGGTTTGATAATTTCATTGAAACTAAATATATAAATCTTTTCGTACAAAGGCTAATTATAAATTTACCTGATTAACTTGTATGTTAAAGGTAAGGCTTGTTTCACCATATATGGATGACCCCCAAAATCCCTTTCCAAGAAAGAGTTTTTGACTTACAACCACAAAGCCAGGACATTGCGTATTGTAGCATCCTGTTTTTCGATAACCATCTCCCTGAAATGGAAAAAAAAAATATGTATAATAATATTTGTTACCTTAATAAAATAGCAAAGCTCATCAAATTGTTTTGATTTCTTCTCTTTTACTCCAAGCTAGTTATTGTTCTTATGTGAATATCATTAACTAAAAACTACTTACAGTCCAATATATTGTTAATCGTGTGACGCTGTCACCGTATAACCTTGGATGCACCTACAATTAAAAAAAAAACAGAAAAACATATAACTATGCTTATAATTTAATAACCACATGAATATTTGTGAATGCATAGTTTTTTGTAAGTAATTGGTGGTATAAACTTACCGCCCAACCAGCTTGTATACTATTGAGGTTACCTGTAGATCCATTCTCTAACCATATTTGACTTTTACTGTACTGATTGTTTTGCAACTTTAAATCGTGAATACTTATTTCTGCTTCGGCTCCTCGATGAACAGTTCCATCTATTATGGTCTTGATTATTGCAAACTATAAATTTTGTAAATATGTTAGTCTTAATAACTAAATGAGATTTAGTAGCTCTTTTCGAAAACAAAAATTATATACATGTTGACCATAATACTCGTCTGAATTCAAATGAATGCTCTGAGATTCATTTCCTTGTCTTAAAATTACAACTGTTCCTTTTGGACAATGCTCTTGTGTGTTATATTTGTTGCTTCTTTCAATATTTCCATCCAAGTTGAATGTTTCCTATATGCATCACACGGAACAAAATAAAAGTAAGGCATAACAAATGTTTCTGGAACTTCTTTTTATATTGCTAGCTGATTGATTAGCCACATCTATTCATTATAATATACAATCTAAAATTCACATATTTGTCCAATTTTTTTTTGGAATAGCCATTATATAAGAAATCTGAAAAAAACAAAATTGAAACTGAAAATTGAATCATTATAAAAAAAAGTATAATTTTATTTTGTATGAAAATACAATTTAAACATAGTTTTCAAAAATAAATAGAATATTTGAATTCTGACGCAATATAAAAATCTAATTATTTTATGGTGGAATGAAAGAATAAGAATAAGATGGAAGAATAAGAATAATATTATCTTACCTGAATCTTGTGATTTTTTAATAATGGGTGTTGAAAAGCTGGTTGTTTGTATATATCAACACAGTCATAATCCTGTAAAATTTGTTTAATTACATAACAATTGTAAAAATAAAATAAAAATCGTATAAGTAAAAACAAAGAAATAAAAGTTAAAGAGACTCACATCAATGTTTCCTTGTGCACCTTGTGTAAACAGCAGATAAACACAGAGACTGAACAATATATCTAATGCCATTGCCATTGTTAAGTTATTCTTTCTTTCTTTTTGTTTCTCTCCAACTAGTTATTCTACCCAACTTTCCAATATAAGTGGGGGTTATTGGTTTAAGATTTGAATAGAGTTTTAAAGATTTTAAATGTTATGTAAAATCTGTTGTTATTAGATCAAGATTTTGTTAAACTCTGTTAAAGTTTAGTGTTATTAGTTTGTGATTTGTAAAAAATCATTTAAAATCTTAACAAATCTGGGTTATTGGATTCAAACTTTTATTAAGTCATTAAAAGTTTTGTATTATTTAATTAAAACAAAAGAATCTAAGATTGTTAATGAGTTCAATTATTATGTTATTGGTTCATGATTTTAGACAATTTCTTTACAAAATAAAGTCATGGAAAGTATCATAAAAATGCAGGGATTGTTTGGAGGACTTTATAAGATTTTAGAAAACTAATCAACAAAACTCTATAGCAATCTATAACAATCTTTCACTTATTCATTTTTAATGATTTTGTTGAACTCTTCAAAAATCTTCATAAATCTCAAACCAATACCACCCCTAAATAAAAAAATATTAATTCTAGTCAACAAGTATTTAAGGTATTGATGTGTATACACTGGTTTTTATTATCTTTTTACCAAAAATAACATATGCAATTATGCATATATTTTTTTGGTCAACAATCAAATGTATATATAGGGAAATATGGCTAATTGTCATTTACTATGTTCCTTACAAAAATAAATTTACCAAAAATTTTAAAGATTTTCAAAGGTATTTACCAAAATAATCCACCAAAACTTATTAAAATAAATACATTGTTTTTTATTTTCTAAAACATATGTGTCACATTATGTATTTACTTCTTATGCATTTCTTATTAGAGTTAGGCTAAAAATAATCTTTAAAAAATATTTTAATGAAGAAATAAAATTAAAATGTAAATATGGATACTAAAATTACATCCAGATTTCAATATATTCAAAAATAATTTTTAAAAACGTTTATAGAAATTGGATTTAAAAAAATAATCTTTAAAAACGTCTTTATTGTGAATTTATTTTCCTGGATTTCATCTTCTTAAAATTATTAAAACTATAGTCATTTTATTTAATTAAAGATATCAAAAATAAATGAAACTAATAATGAGACGAGACGACGACAGTTACCTCCGTTAGGCACAGATTCTGATCCCGCCAATGTTATCTCCAAGTGTCAAATACTGAATGGTTACATAGATATGCTTCATCTAATCCCATATTCTCTCAACCGTACGATATAAATCCAACGGACAAGAAAAAACCTTATCTCTCCAGCTTTTACATTCAAAGAACCCAAAATAAACGAAGCACACAGAGCACACAGAGAGAAGAAGAAGAAGAAGAAGAAGAAAAAAGCAAATGAAGAAGACGAAGCACACTTATATATCTTCACCAGTCAGAGATCACGACTAAAGTTTTTTTTTTTTTTTATAAAAGTTTCCGATTAGCTCGACGACGAAGAAGAAGCAATGGAGCTTCCGTTACTCTCTTACGCTACATCCCCGTCGTTTTCGCGGACAGGCTTATTATTATGCTGTTCTTCAACTAGCGTATGTGACTTCCCGGAGAGAAGTCGGAGTTTGAGAATGAGATTTAACGGTGGAGGGAAGCCTCGAAGCGTTACAGCTTCCGCCGAACAAAGCAGCGAAGGGATTGAGAAAACAGACGGCGTCGGTGGAACAACATTCTCCGGTTCTACTATGGAGGTGACAACACTTGATCGCGGCTTTGCTAATTCCACCACCGTTGATTTCCCGATTTGGGACAAAATCGGCGCCGTCATTAGACTTACGTACGGAATCGGTGAGTAGAGAGATTTGCAAATCCGAAACCTTTAAGTTACAAAACTGTTCTGTTTCACCTTTAGGCTCTCTAATGAATTGTATGAAATTTCGAAATATTGTTTTTGGATTGAAATATGAAAATTAGGAATATATGGAGCAATGGCTGTAGCAGGAAGATTCATATGTTCTGTGACTGGAATTGACTCATCTGGTGGGTTTGATATTTCTATTGATGCACTTCTTGCTGGACTTGGTTATGCAACACCACCAACCATGGCTCTTCTCTTCATACTTGATGTAAGCTAAAGCTATTATAATAACCTCTTCTTGTATCATCTTTTGATACGTCTATTGTTGTTAGAATTGGTTTTAGATGGATTCTATTTTCTCTGGTCTCAGGATGAAGTTGTGAAGCTATCACCGCACGCTAGGGCCATCAGAGATGTTGAGGATGCTGAGCTTAGAAACTTTTTCTTCGGAATGTCGCCATGGCAGGTGAAAACTATAGCTATTTTCTTGGTTTATCGAAATCTTTGATATTGAAGTCTTGGTTTTGAGGTTTTCAATCTCTGGTTGTTTTCTTCAGTTTATACTCATTGTTGCTGCCAGTTCGATAGGAGAAGAGCTCTTTTACCGTGTTGCTGTACAGGTATGGTTTCATTAGAACTTAGCCAAGTAGAACTATATCATTGACCACTTTGATTGAGTTATTACTGATTGATTGTCTGATTCTCATGATAGGGTGCTCTGTCTGATATATTCTTGAAAGGAACGCAATTGATGTCAGATTCTAGAGGCATGGCATCTCTGGTAGTTAAAATCTCTCCTTTACATTATTTTTCTATCGAGATTACAATATATCTTCATGGAGTTCATATATGTTGTTTGTTAATTGTTATTATTACTTCTAGACTGGAGTGTTTCCTCCATTTGTGCCATTTGCTCAAGCATTTGCAGCTGTAATCACCGCGACTCTCACTGGCTCTCTCTACTTTTTTGCTGCTTCTCCAAAAGGTTAGGATTTTGGTCATGTCTTGATCTTGTTATAGTTATCTAGTTTCTTAGTTGATTCAGTTCTTTCTCATTTCTCGTTTTCGTTTTTCAGACCCTACATACATTGTTGCCCCGGTTTTAAGGTCACGCCGAGATGATTTTAAGAAGCTTTTGTCAGGTACTCGTTCTCTTGTTCTGATCATGCATGTTGTTGTGAGAAAGATTTTGCTCGGAGAACATGAAAATGTTAACCGGTTTGGTTTTCATATTAATTTGATCCGCTGGTTATGACATATATGTTTTGTGTCATTGCTTTGAGCAGCTTGGTACGAGAAGAGACAGATGAAGAAGATATACTCTCCCCTCCTCGAAGGACTCTTAGCCCTCTACCTCGGTATCGAATGGGTTCAGGTAACATCTCCGTACCGTTTTTTTGTTTTGCTTCAGTTTGGTATGCAATAATTCTGGTTCCAGTTGGTAGAGCTATACGATTTTTTTTGTTGTTAAAAACCAAACCGGTTGATTAACTAATTATCTGGTTCTGATATATTATTTTTTTTCAAATTTCAAGACGAATAATATTCTAGCACCGATGATGACGCATGGTATATACTCGGGGGTCGTATTAGGACATGGGCTATGGAAAATTCACGATCACCGGAGAAGATTACGTCGGAGAGTCGAACGGATCAGATCGGAGGCTACTGATAAGTTGATTTAAATCAACTCTAGATTTTAATTGGTTGGGGGTGGATTTGTGTGTATTTTTTTGGTATGGGGTCGTATAGTGATTAGGAAAATTAGCTAGGACCTCTTCCAATTAATTAGAGACCTTCATACAGTAGAAACTTACATACTATAGGTGTACTGTGTACATACATAATAATATCCCTATATATATATTATACTTGAGAAGTAACTTCTTTATTTCTTTTTTTTGCTTGCAACCTTTTATGATCAGTACCAATATATACAAAAGTTTGAGCATTATTGGCCAAAGTTTGATTGAGTTATTACTGAATAATTGTCTGATTCTCATGATAGTTATTACAATAAGGTTTGCTCAGTACCAAGGTCAGAGTTTGCTTATGTAGACTTTGTAGTCTACACGTTGTGCTCTTGGGCAGTTGGGCCTGCATCTCTAGGTATTGCTTTGTGCTCTTGCATGGCCAGTGCCTTCATTTTCATTTGCTTCCATCCAAACTCAATTTGAACTTAACTAATACAACACCTAAATTTTTTTGAAACTTAAAATCAAGTTAAAAACCGAAGCTATAATAAATCATCTACATTATACTAAAATTTCTTTTGTATACTATTCATAATATGAAAAAAAAACTCTGAACTCAAACTGGAACTATAATCATAGATTGAACATTATTATGAACATCATTAGCAATTAACAATAAAATAAAATTTTCTAATATAGTTGATATTTTAAAAGCTACATAATATTTAATTTATGCATGGCGCAAGACATCATCTAATTATACGTAACATATAAAACTTAAACTTTCTTTTTTAAGGAAAAAAATTCGTTAGACATAAACATGAATTTTATTATTCAAATATTAGAGAGCTTGTGTGTTTATGTGTAAGGAAAAATATGTTCGAATTGATAGGACAATTACTAGTATCCAAAACATTTTGCTGGTATTCGAAACAGAGTTTCCAGAACCCAAACAAGAATAGTTGGCAAGGACAAATTAAAAAATAATACTAGCAAGGTGGTGAATTCGATTTGCTCTTGCTATTTTTGTTTTTCTAAAATACATTACTTAGTGTACCTCTAATCACGAATTTGGTATCCGAACTCCAAAGTTTGGTCCAAAACTCTAATTAAGTAATAAACCAATAATGGACAGAAGAAGGATAAATTAAATAATTATGTCTTCTTTTTTCTTGGGTCAACTGATTATGTCTTCTTAATAATTGAAAACTAATCTTAACAGAGAATAAATTAATTAAAAGCTAATCTTAATTAATTTTCAGAAAACGACAAATGAAAGCGAGTAGTCGGTAGAATCATGTGGAGGAGCAAACCTTATTGTATTGGTATATTATTTTATTCCTTCATGTCCAGATTATATCATTTAACTTGAATGATTCTAAACACCAACTATTATATTGCTCGTAGTCGTAACGAACAAAATTAAAAACAAAAGATAAATGTTTAACTCACACCAATTTTTACCATTTTAAAAAATTTGAAGTTATGATAAATAAACCATATTAAAACTCTCGTGATTATATATGAAAGCTTTTTTATAATTTTAAAACAGTGATTTATGTGACCGTACAAACTTTTCAAAGACACACATTCTTTTTTTATATTGCACATTAAATTTAACTTAGTATGTTTCACTTGTATTTTTTTTCAAGTTGAAAGTACGCTGACAAAAAAAGTCATTTACAAATTACAATGCATTCATAATTAGTATAGCTAGTAACAACAATAACGAGAATATCTCATTATCGTTGTCTGTCTAGTCTTTAGAAACACATCAGTTTTATTTATATGTACAAAATCTTGAGCTGGGTTATACATAAAATCAGGAGAAGATTCCAAAAATGTTGGCATGATAATTAAGATGCTTGCGTCCGTGGAATTTATTAAACTAATGACTATTCACATTACGGTCTTATTCTAAATTTCTCTAATTAAACATCAGACCAATCTATAGAGAAACTAACGCATATTCTAGTAAGATAAATTATTTAATGGTCTCAAACCTGCTGCAAACACATATACATATACACGCAAACGGATATGCATGCATATGGATATCAATCCGCGATATATCCTTATATTGGTTGATCGAGATTATTGATTACTTTTTACATGACACCCTTGAGTGGTCACTAACGTAGTGAGGTTATCTCAAATTTCGCAATTATTTACATTTCAATCGAAATTATAACAAAAAGAAGAGAGGAGAAAAAAGAACATTTGGTCAGATAACACACTTGCAACTTCGCTTAAAGTTCGGTGGTGGCCATATGTTTTGGTGTTGCGAAGTTGGCCACCATCAAATTACTTAATTCATAATATATGTGATCGGCATGTATACTGTAATTATACTGTCTGTCGCAAGACCAAAACAAAGCACTTCCAGACTGTTCTATTATCAAAAGAAAATTATAATATGGTAGTTCTTAAAAAATTAATTAACTCCCAAAGTCCAATGCAATTAGTTATCTCTTGTATTGGATTAGCGATTGGTGGAATCATATAAGATTATAAAACTAGTTGATCATTATTAAATATAAGTTGAGTAGAATTTATAATTTTATAACTAATGGACGGCTTCTTGATTTATTATTAAAATGGCTCCGCTGATTAATCGATAAACCATACATTTGCACAAGAAGCCGTCACACGTTGTCCGCCGTTGCTGAGTCTATCCCTTTCCATATAACTACTCCATTTTTTCTTAAATAAATATTCGTCGTATAAACTATTGCGTTGTGCCTTTCATAATTTATTATATTGCTAAACGATCCTATTACCAAAGAACATAAAACAATATGATTTCATCTCTATTAAAATTACAGTATTTAGACCTTTTTGTTCATCTAATGATATAGTTGCAACTGGAACTCGGAGTCTTACTTGTCTTAGGTGTTCACTATGTGATGGTGAACTATAAATAAATAGATGTACTTTCGGACAGTCTTGTGGTCGACTGTACGCCTTTTGGTCTTTAAGTCGGTTTGTTAATTCGAGAAACTTAGAAGATTTGTCAATTGATTTAAAAAATCACCACGAGTTACTTTGTTTATATGTTTTATTTTTGTTGCACCGTTATTTTCAATCTCCATTTAACATATGATATGTACATGAATTATACACATTCAGTCATTCACTAACCTTCTTATGAAAACGTTAGCTAATCTTCTTATGAAAAAAAACTTCAAAAAAACATTATAGTAGTTAACTTGACATAATAGGTGAAAAGAAACTAAGTTAGCTTATATGGTTTTAAGTTTTTAAAAAACATTTTTTTTTTTTTTTTTGTATTCGAACAACTTAACCAAAATAAAATAAATAGTAGGCGTAGATAGCAGTTGATTTTCTCAGTTCAAACTGATATTTTCGTCGTTTTGACAAATTGAAAGGTTATTCAGATTAAGTTGCTGTGAGTTGCAAAATACATGCCCAAGTTATCGTTTCGGGTATATTATTTTTGAAGAAACAGTAGTTATATAGACTTCTTCTTGTTCGTGTGAGATCTTTATACAGTAATATAGACTATATATAGAGAGTTTCTTCATTTAAAATTTGGTAATCTTCTTCATGTAAACACAATAAACATAGTCGATCAGATATGTAACTATACTAACTATCTAAATATTTTTAACAAAGAAGCTTGAAATAATCTTTTTTTTTTTTTTAATGTGTATTAGTTGACGAAGATATCAGAACTCATCAGCGCGTGGACCAACGCGACACTACTGCGCATCCGTCACTTGTCCGCATGGATCTCCGCGTTTTCTCCCGTTTGTTTAATGTGTTCTCATGTTTATTGTAATTAATTAATAATTAGTAAAGAACTTCAAGTTGTTAAGTTGTTAACCATAGTTTATCGTTGACAAAGAAAAAACAAAAAAAACCATAGTTAATTGGTCAACTTGGTTAACCAACTATAGTTAACGATCGAGTTTTTTTTTTTTGTCTTCTAGCTTACATTCGAGCCAACTTCATCCACTTCGTATTTGATGCTGCAAATGAAATGATCTACCAAAATTAGTAAAATACAAATTTTTCTATGAATGACAACAAGGACTTAGAAGTTTGAATGAAGACATACAAATGAAATGATATTGATCGTAGAGATGAGTCAAAAGACTCAAAACTATAACTCATGAATGTTGGTATCTAAGAATTTTCAGGAACAAACATCGAACCTATTTTGATCCACAACAAGTAGTGAACTTGATATATCTATTGATAAGGGTTACAAGGTTAACATCATATCTCTTCTAGACTTCTACCATAAACTGGGACTCCACCAACTTTCTGGTCGGGTAACCCAATTACTCCAACCCTAATGAAATAAAATCTATCAATACTCTCTTCGTTTTATGGAGGGAGATATCCTGAAAATTTTAGAAAAAGAATCACCAGTTGCATATATCATTTCAATAACGTCGCCTCTTAATTATTGAGTTTCTGAAGAGAATCTAACATTCACCAGGCTTATTACATTTGTTTCTAAATATCTCTATTAGGATCATTTCAAGATCTTTTTACTTGAGCGTACTTTATTTGTATAAACCTTATGTAGTAACTATTTGCATATGTTTTTAGTAGTTTTGTACAAGCTAAATGAAAAAAAAAATATTTTTAGCCTTTGGAAAAACCCATTCTAGCTAGCCTTTGGTTCAATAGAATGTCCTGATTATAACTAAGAAGTCTCAGTTTTAAATATTGGGAATTCGATTGGTGACATTATACATATATAAAACAGTGATGGGATGAAAAAAAATACAAGATATCGGTTTATAGAATCATATGAACGATAAAAATATATTTCCACATTCTTGGGATCATATTGTGTCGTCCATTGCTTTATTCTGCGAGAAGACATGATAAACAATGTTAGCTTCTTCGATAATATATACATTTAACGAAATCTTAGAACCACAATAACGTCTTTATACATACTCGACAATATATATTATAAAACTTATGAGCAACTTCATCTCGAATTTGACATATAATAATACATTAGTACACAGAGAATAAAACCTTATAATAATAATAATAATTGTCTCTTGGGGCCATTGGGTATAGAGAGAAGACTTAGTCTTCTTCTTCATCTTTCTCTACTTGATACATTTTACATATTTCATTTTTCAGGTTTCTATATATTTTCTTCTCCACTTTTTATAATTTATCCGCTTGTCTGCTATCTCTTACATTAAATCTAAACCTAAATCATTAAAATCTCCAATCTCGTTTTTAATATACTTTTCTTTTTCGTCAATTTTTTTCTTTTCTTTTCTGTTTGATGTTGGCATGGCTGGTCTCGATCTAGGCACAGGTTCTCGTTACGTTCACAACGTCGATGGCGGAGGCAGCGGCCAGTTCAATACCGAAAATCACCACGAAGATAACGGTGGCGCCGGAGGAAACCACCACCATCACCATCATAATCTTAATCATCATCAAGGTTTAGATTTGATAGCTTCTAATGACAACTCTGGACTAGGAGGCGGTGGAGGAGGAGGGAGCGGTGACCTCGTCATGCGGAGGCCACGTGGCCGTCCGGCTGGATCGAAGAACAAACCGAAGCCACCGGTGATCGTCACGCGCGAGAGCGCAAACACTCTTAGGGCTCACATTCTTGAAGTTGGAAGTGGCTGCGATGTTTTCGAGTGTATCTCCACTTATGCCCGCCGGAGACAGCGCGGGGTTTGTGTTTTGTCCGGCACTGGAACCGTCACTAACGTCAGCATCCGTCAGCCCACGGCGGCTGGAGCTGTTGTGACTCTGCGTGGTACTTTTGAGATCCTTTCTCTCTCCGGATCTTTTCTCCCACCGCCTGCTCCTCCAGGGGCGACCAGCTTGACGATATTCCTCGCCGGAGCTCAGGGACAGGTCGTCGGAGGTAACGTAGTTGGTGAGTTGATGGCGGCAGGGCCGGTGATGGTCATGGCGGCGTCTTTTACAAACGTGGCTTACGAAAGGTTGCCTTTGGACGAGCATGAAGAGCACTTGCAGGTTCAAAGCGGCGGCGGAGGAGGGAATATGTACTCGGAAGCCACCGGCGGAGGCGGAGGGTTGCCATTCTTTAATTTGCCTATGAGTATGCCTCAGATGGGAGTTGAAAGTTGGCCGGGGAATTCCGCCGGCGCCGGTAGGGCTCCGTTTTAGCAAATGTTTAATTAAGAAACATTTTTATGACTTTATGATTTAAGAATTTTTATGAAATTGATTTTTCAACCTTTTTTTCTCCTCTCGAAAATTTATGAAATTATGATTTAAGAAAGCAACCATTAATATTATTCATGTGTTGACCCTCTTAGTGCATGATTTTTACTTAGGCTATTGATATTTATCTTTTGAATTTCTCAAATCTTATTCGATCGGTTGATAAATATAATAAGGGTAGTGTTATCAAATTAACCCACGTATAAAGCTTTGCATTATAAGAGATGAATAAGATGGCGAGTACATTTCTCTCGTAATTTAAATGGGTTTAATAAGTTAAAACTTTAATCATTTCTTTTTACAAATACAATTTTAATAAAGAGAATATATATGAGATACTTGGATGCAAATGGGTTTTTTATATAAAAATCACAATACTGGAGAAGTTCTTGTTTTGTTCTGTTAAACAATAATCATTAATCATATTGCTCACTAGGGTAGACACATGGATGAATAAGGTCTCTTTTTCAAATTTTGAGGTTATCATGTTATAAAATAAATACATGACGGGAAATTATAGTAAACGACAAAAAAAACAAATTAAAGTAATAGCGGTAACATACAATGGGAAAGTGCAAGTGTAGTGCTAATTAATAAATTAAACTAGAATATAATCCGTGCTATAGCACGGGTTAAAATTTTTTCATTTTGTTTATTTGGTAATTTTTAATTAAAACATTATATATGTGATTATTTTATTTGTTTTAAAAGGTTTTTAATTAATAAATTAAATCTGTTAATTTGACCAATTCATTGCCAATCATGCCCTTAATTGCCCAACCCATTTGATGCTAAGCTGTCACACACGCAATTATATAAAGTAAAGTAGCCGAGATTAATGTTCATATCGACTAACAATCATTATTTTATTTTTGTCCAATAACGATAATATTGCTTATAGCTTTGAGTAGGGTTATGGATTCTAAACATAAAATATTGCTCATTCGCTGTGAACTAAACAGTAAAAATATGGTTCTTAATTATTTACTTTACGTGGTGTTTTTATATCTAATATATTATAAACTTTAGCTTGTAATTTCATCGATTTCGAAGGGTAACATTATGCAAATTCGAATCTGAAATGAAAGTAAAATTGTCAACTAATATTTTTCTTCAGTGAAAAGAAATATACAATTGTTTAGAACTTCATAATGGGATTATATATCTTGTCATCTTTAAGTTATTGATTAGTTTTAAGTATTTCAACCATGAACTTGTCTATCGTGGTCAATACTCAATACTAAAGACAATTCAATCCAAAATCTTATCAAATTAATAATGTAATTAAAAATATAAAACCATTAACCATACATCATTAGAGAAGTACATCACTACTGCTTTTTGTGAGAGGTGGCGTAATATACAATAGTTATCTTTTTCAACAATATATTAAAGTTATCTAAATGTTAAAGTGTTGATAAAAATATTTCAGCTGTGGGTAAAGAAGAGACAACGATGATTTTGACCAAAGTACCACGGATCATTCTTTTAGTTTCATTGGATTTTGTATCTAACTAACTTTTACAACAAAAAAAAAAATTATTAAGAACATGATCATGTTCTATAAGAAGCTAATAAAAGTTTCTTTATATAAAGTTTCATAAAGGTGCAAAAGATTACTTGCTAATTATAGTTTGATATACATAATAATTATTAGTAAAACATAAAACAAACTATCACATCCAAATGTTTGACCGCTAAATTTTTTTGGTTATTTGAATATTGCAAATGCTTATATTGGTTATATCCTTTATTAACAATGTTAGATTGCCACAGTACCACTGTACCATTGTACTACTTACCAAAGTGTTTTTATTAGTTTTCAAGTTCATTATTTTTGAAAGCAAAGTAAAAGTTGTAAACTCGTTTTTTTCCCTCGTAATAATACTATAGAGTATTTTAGTTGTTGAAACAAAACTTGGAATATAAAAGAGAACATAATTTGTTGGTTCTTTTTTTTTTTTTGTTAAAGTTTGTTGGTTCTTCTCGCTTATCTAATTTCAAAACTAATATAAAGGACCAACTCAAAGGCCCACGTATGTCGCATATCAAATACTTAAGATAAAACTAATGCGCCTTCTCGTGATAGCCCAAATAAATCTAGCCGACAATTGCTCGCAAATTTTTTTTGTTCTTTTATGAATGGCTCATACCTTCACTAAAAAGTCTTTGTTATATTATTCCACGTTAATCAATTTTTTACCTAACAATCTTGAGCATAAAAATCAATTATCTCGACAACATCCAAATCAGAAAACGTAGAGGCGTCGTTCCGAAGAAGCCACAACAAGTGCTCAAACAAGATCGAGTCGACATGATCAAGCCACACCACTCTACCAGTCCTGTTTAACCGGTTCTTTGCACGATCCTTAGCCGAACCTATCAAGACTCTAAACGGGTATTCTTCGAGTACGTACGGTTCGACCATGAACTCTTTCTTCTCCTTCCCTACCACCACCCTTATGACCGGATCTTCCATATTGTCGGTGAGGTTCCGGTATGCAAACCGCCTCGAGTCTGCTGAGGAGAGACGACGGAGTTTCATCACAGGAGAAATCAAACAACGCATTTGAGAGAAGAAGTAAATAGATAATTCAATAAGAAAAATATATTAAGAGTTTATAAACATCCAAAAAAACACAAATGAATGGTTTTGGATTAAACGCGGTTTGATTTATGTAAAGCCCGTGTGTAAAGCTTACGGATGACAGATTTTTCACGCCAAGATTTGCTACGTGGCAAGCTGTGGTTGGTTGATATTGTTGCGATGTTATATGTCAAGAGTTCGATGGCCGACCCACCGGCTAAACTGTCTTTCTCCGTCAACTTGTTTTTAGACAGAGACCGATTTCACTTGTACATATATGAAAATTTTCAAGAAAAATTCATTTTCAAACTAACGTTTAGACATATACGCAAACTTTGCATTTATATCATTACCAAAGAAAGAAAGTTGTTATTTATGTTACCGAATATCTTTATTTGTTATGGCTAATGAATATGTTCTCTTTATCAAGTATACTAGTATATATTACGAATATTTTTCTTTTTGAATGTAATGTTAAATCTAATTCAAACTAAAATATCGTTTTTACATTCGACATTTGTCCGAAAGATCAAATAGTGTGGACTGTGAATATCGAGATTTTGTATTTTACATTCGACATTTGTCCGAAAGGTCAAAAAGTATGGATTGTGAATATTGATTTATAAAAAATCGATATTCATATCTACAAAACCATTTTAAAAGTCTAAAATATATTATTCAAAAGCATTTTCACCATTTCTCACCATTCTTAAATAGTAAACTCACATACGTAATGGTTTTTCGCTTTGTGTCGATTTCTCCATCATTTGACAAACTCGCACAAATTTTAATTATTTTTTGATTGTGGATTATAATAGCAGTCTATGTAGCTCTTTTATTTCTGATCCTCCGTTTTCACCAAAGTTTAAAACTAAATATCACCGACGTTCCACGTTCTTCATCATTTACTAGCAAAACCAAGTTTTTCCCTCGTGCTTCGAATTCCGCCTCCAATAAGCTCACACACATGGGTTATTTTTTATTTTTTGATCAACACACACATATTATTGAAGTAAGTTTATTTCTGCGAGATTACATTATGAAATCTTATCCATAAACATAAAAGAAAATAACAGGAAAAAAGAAACGAAAAAAAAAAGAAATCAAAATATATAAAAACTAGCCAAGAAAAATTCAAGACGGCTAATCTTATAATAGAAAAAACATTCTTATTATATTGGTAAACTAGACCGTTAACTTAATTATGATATAGCCTATATAGAGCTAGCTAGGTTTAGATCTGTCCTGGCGGGTAAGCAGTACCCGTGGATCGGGTAGGGTAGGTGGAGTGACCAGGAAGATGGTGGCCATGAACCTGAGCGTCAGCCGCATGCTCAGCCTTGGATTCGTGGAGGTCAGCCTTGGCCTGTGCCTCCTTAGACTTCTCTCGCTCTTCGGCCAACTTCTTCTCTTTTTTGGTCCTCGCCATCGTCTTCTCCGCATGACCTTGAGCCTTCGCGCCTCCGATGTTGAGCTTCTCCTTGGCCGTACTGGCCATGTCGCTGATCTTTTCCTTCGC
>NC_025689.1:7556648-7558265 GCF_000633955.1 Camelina sativa | reverse complement strand
GGATTATAATAGCAGTCTATGTAGCTCTTTTATTTCTGATCCTCCGTTTTCACCAAAGTTTAAAACTAAATATCACCGACGTTCCACGTTCTTCATCATTTACTAGCAAAACCAAGTTTTTCCCTCGTGCTTCGAATTCCGCCTCCAATAAGCTCACACACATGGGTTATTTTTTATTTTTTGATCAACACACACATATTATTGAAGTAAGTTTATTTCTGCGAGATTACATTATGAAATCTTATCCATAAACATAAAAGAAAATAACAGGAAAAAAGAAACGAAAAAAAAAAGAAATCAAAATATATAAAAACTAGCCAAGAAAAATTCAAGACGGCTAATCTTATAATAGAAAAAACATTCTTATTATATTGGTAAACTAGACCGTTAACTTAATTATGATATAGCCTATATAGAGCTAGCTAGGTTTAGATCTGTCCTGGCGGGTAAGCAGTACCCGTGGATCGGGTAGGGTAGGTGGAGTGACCAGGAAGATGGTGGCCATGAACCTGAGCGTCAGCCGCATGCTCAGCCTTGGATTCGTGGAGGTCAGCCTTGGCCTGTGCCACCTTAGACTTCTCTCGCTCTTCGGCCAACTTCTTCTCTTTTTTGGTCCTCGCCATCGTCTTCTCCGCATGACCTTGAGCCTTCGCGCCTCCGATGTTGAGCTTCTCCTTGGCCGTACTGGCCATGTCGCTGATCTTTTCCTTCGCTGACTGCATCTTCTTTCTTCTTCCTCTTCTTCTTATCACACTAAAAACGTATTTTCCTTTAGCTTGCTTTATATTCTCCGATCTAATTTAACGACTATTGACTTATCGCCACGTGTAATGCTGATATACGTGTCACAAATTATGCATATGTACGTCATACGTGGCTACGCACGAACGTAGGCACATGCAGATAGTCATCAATAGTTCTTGATTTTGCATTATCCTTTTCTCTTTTAGTTTTTCCCTGGTAAAATTATTTTACGTAATTTTTGTAACAGTTAAGTTCGCTATTTTAAACAAACAAGCTGAAAAAGTTATAACTTTTGATAAAAATGTTGATGTTCTTAATTCATGCAATTTCTTGCCAGCTTTAGTTTTGAAAGGTCGAAACTTTTGGTTATCTGTTACAATGGGTTCTTAAAGGTTGAATCTTTTTAGCTGCCTTTCAAAGGTGAAATTTTCGTTAAACAGTCTTCATTTGTCTCCAAAACTCACTGATTTTGCTCTCTTTAAACAAACATTCTAGAACATGGTTTTGTTGCTTCTCTCAACATCTTGGTGTGTTTGTAATTTGTGTGTGGTTGGGATGTGTAGAAGGTTCATTGTAACTGAAGAAATATTCTAGTTGGGTTATGTTCTTCTTGGTTCTTATATTGTTCTCTCTACCTCTTATTTGCATAACCGAAGAGAGCACTTCCTCACGACTTTGTCACGACTTCCTCACGACTTTGTCACAAGCTCACCCTTAGTAAAATGAAGATTATAGCGCAATGGGGAAGTTCTTGGGAAGTAGAAATCTGCAGAACCCCCAGATTTTATTTCATGGAGAAGTCTGGATGGGAGAGGTTTGTGAGAGACAGTGCCTTGGGAGACCGTGAGTTTCTTACCTTCAATAACAAAGGAG
>NC_025689.1:7549880-7556176 GCF_000633955.1 Camelina sativa | reverse complement strand
TTTTTTTTTTTGAATAAAATGTAAAATTTATTCGAAAAAATACGTTTTTACATCGAGTGCAGCGTGATTTTAAAGAGTTTATAGATTAAAACATGGTATAAACTTCTAGCTTATCTTGATGCTAACCAAACTAACATACATTTGTCATATCTTGTGTCACCTTGCTCCCGTATAGAGGTTAGGCGGTTGCGGACTGTCTTATCCAGTTCTCGAACTAGTTGCGCTGAAGGAGTTGGAGCTGCACCATGACGGCGATTGTTGCGTTCTTTCCAGAGGGAGTGAACTGTGAGCTGAAACGCGTATCGAAGCAGAAAGAGTCCTTCGTTGCCAATGGATTTTTCTGTGAGGAGACGAAGCAGAGTTTCCCAGTTTGTGGTGTGCCTTTGAGAGAGGAGTTTTCCAACTAAAGCCGACCAAATCCCTGCCGAATATGGGATGCTCCAACCTCCACAGCCAATAACCTTCTTGGCTTCTTCTAGTAAGATTTGCTATTCTGATTAGTATAAAACAGTGAACTTGACAATGGCATTAGTTGATTTACACGTTTGATGATGGAAACAGGGTCGCATTAAAACAGAACAAGAAAGATGTAGTAGTCTTGCCCCGACAACAACAGCTGAATCTAATGGAGGAGGCAGCTACAAAAGGAAGCTCAACTTTGGGATGATAAAGGCTAAGGAATCCCAAAATTCCAAGAGGACCGAGAACGTCGCCAGCGTCCGAAGAGATTCTGCCGGTGCCTCTTCATCTTCTGCTGCAGAGTTCACCATCATCATCAAGCGATCATACCTCATACTCATGGTATGATAAGACATACCAAGACACTAACCACTCTCTATTGGAAAACTGATTTGTGAATTCCAATGACACTAAACACTCTATTTTCAGAGGATCCCGAGATATGTTCGAGAGAATCTTATGCCGGAGGAGAGAACGATTTTCAAGATACGTCACCCAAATATGAAGAAGTCATGGCATGTGGTTTACGTGGTGTCAGAGGCGGAAGCAAGCTTCTCTGGTGGATGGAGACGTTTGGCTCTTGAGTATCCTCTAGCAGCTCGAGACATTTGCAGATTTACATTCCTCAAACCAGAAGAGCTGATTCTCTCTGTCTCAAAACCATAAGAGAAGACTCACTACTAATGATGATGATGGATGTAAACGTGTCTTGGAGAAAAAGCAACTGAGTAAAAGACTGTTTATAAGCGTTGCATTGAGTTTTATGTTAGGTTTTGGTATCTGAACTTAAACCGAATGTCTTATACGATGGATCTCTGACTCTCTGTAGCTTGATATGTTTCGGTCTTTCGGACCAATTTTAGTATGTTCTGTTTTGTTGCTTCCGTTGGAATTTGACTGAGGCAGATGCAGAACAACTGTTCATCATCAGAGGATTCAGAGCTATATTATAAAATCAAGTTTCTGGAAAACATGAACTAATGGGAACTTAAGGAGTTTCTCAAACAAATTCATGTCTCACTTCTTCTAAAGCCAAAAAAGACCAACCAACAAACTAAAGATTAACAGTGAAGCACTATTTGAATAGCTCAACTCTTTAAAAGACCTAACATCAAAAGGCTGATTTTGATGTTATGTTGCTGGAAAGAGAAGATTACACATTTGAACAAACCAAGTGAAGTAGGGAAATTTATAAATACCAAATGCTGACTTGACTCACCCTAGTAATGTATAAACACTGGTGGGTTTGAATATGAAACCTATGGCTTTTGTTCGGTTACATGCATAATTTACAAAGAAAAAGCTTTTTGAGAGTTAATCTTTGCTGGTATCAGCATCAGAGTTCCCATATACTACAGCAAAGTAGTAACTCACAGTCTTAGGCGTTAAGCCAGGGAATCTGTGGGTGCTATCCGGTTGCAAATCAATCTTAACGAATGGCCATTGCATTGCCTGTGCGGCTGCACACTCTTCCCATCCATCCCCGATCGCACAGAATCTGAATTTTGGGTGGTTGAAACGCTCCTTGATCCATTTGAAACATTGGAGTTTCCCTACATCTATCGAACTGTACACTGAAGAAAGGCAAAAAGAGTTTAATGATGTAACTTTTTTCTACATAGAATTGCAAATGTATGAAGGAGCTTGCAGAGTAGCAAGTAGCAACAACTATGTGGATCTGAATTTAAGTATTCCATTGAAGGAGATGTCTCCGAGCTTACCATTTTCATGTCTTAGGAATGTATCTAGCCGGAAAAGTAGGCACTTTACGAGGCTTGGTATGAGGGCCCCGGAAGTCACTAGAATATGTATATCCTGAGAGCTTTGATCGATTGCACTTGTTCCATCAACAGACTCTTCTTTCACACATGAACACTGCTCCAAGAAAGCCCTTGCTGCAATTGAGACAAGACCATACTCAGCAGTAGACGAGAATAGAGAAAACAACCACAAGAAGCAGACAGTTCTACCTTTACCTGAGGAAAACCACCCGTCTGTGTATTCATCCGTTACGTTATACAACTCATCCAATGCACTCATCGTCTCATTGTCAATCAAAGGACGCAAACCCTGCAATGATAAAGAGAGGGATATTTGTACTTAATCCGTATAACATCAGTCACAAGTAACAAATGGAATATAGCAGTACCTTTTCGTATTTGTGCGCAACAGCTCGATGCCTATACGCAAGTCTCCTCTTGTTCAAGTCATCAGTAGGAGTAGTAAAGTCATCTTGTTTAAAGTCATACCCAGAAAGATCCTTTCCGTCATCGTACTGTCTCAAAGAATCAAGAAATGGCTCATTGCATTCCTCAACCTGCAAAAACCACAAGACTAATGTTTTGTAGGTAACAGATTTTACGGAGGAAACCTCATAATTATCTCGGGTTTGTGAACTTATCTTTAAAGAAAAGACTTACTTGTTCGTAGAAGAAAAAATCGTCACATATCTTAAGTATGTGATCCTCCCACATCTTCCCAATCTCTAAACCTCTTTTAACATCTTTAGAGCCCTTGAAAGATTCAGCATAAGTCCCATTCAACAGAGATCTTAATAAGATAAGAGTCTCGTCCATGTCCCATATGTACACATTCACTGGTCCACCCTCAGAAACCAAAGTTCCGAGCTTTTGTGATGTATTATCATTCATACTCTTCCCTCTTCCCTGACTGTAACAAATTAAAAACAACAGATCTCACTCCTTCATCAAATGACAAAAAGATTCAGGAGTTCACGGAACCTACATTTAGCTACTAATTCACTAATGAAACAATCAGTGAACAGTGGATAAAATCCCCAAAAAGAGCAAACATTTCAACAAACCCATAACTAATTTCACTAAACAAGACCTAAGAAACTTGGATATTAACGATTCAAGGTCAACTCCATAAAACAAAAAAATAGATCTTTCGAATCAAACGAGGATCGATGACAGATAACACGAAGTTCAAAATTCAAAAAGACCATACCTGGTTGGCGATAGGATGAGCTAGATGGAGCTTCAGGGGACTAATGACGACGACGATACGTGTGTTTCAAAGTTCGCAGACCAAGGTTGGAGGACGTAAACAAGGAGGTAACACGGCGCCGTTTCATACAATTTAAACTCCTCACCCAATGAAAAAGCCCAGTTAGGCCCATTAAGTTCGACAGTCAGAAAACACACACCACCACCACCAGAAGAAACTTACCTAAAAAAGCTTGTCTCTTTTTCTTCTTGCATGTCCCTTGGCTTCACATTTCTTCTGTCTCTACCGGAGTTCGTTCTTCTCAGCAATCGCCGATCAGTAAGTTCTTCTATACTTTGTTTCTAATTGTAAAAAGTCTGTGATTTTGTTATCAATTAAAACACCCATTTCAATTGAATCTGGTTTTAGTATTCATTTGACGATTCAAATGATCTTCATCACTCAATCAATCTCTGTGGGTTTTTTTTTTTTCTTTTTCCTTTCAGATTTTCGTACATACAAAGACGTGTGCTTAAGTCTGATGGGGTGTACAGTGAGAGAGAAGCATGTTAGGCCGAACCGGAAGACCCGATCCGTGAAACCCGAATTCGATCCATGTTGTTTGCTCGACAGGACGGGTCTATCGGAATCAATGATTGATTCGCGTCTAAAGCATCTTATTTATCACCCGGGTCTTCTTGATTCGTGTCCAGAGTCTAACCCTAGTGGCAATTTCGAGGAAAACGGTTGGGGTTACTGTACGGAGGAGCAATTAGAGGATATACTGCTTAAACATTTGGAGTATTTGTACAACGAAGCGATTTCGAAGCTTGTTGGATTGGGTTATGATGAGGATGTGGCGTTGAGAGCTGTTCTTAGTAATGGGTATTGTTATGGTGGTATGGATGTTATGTCGAATATTCTGCATAATTCTTTGGCTTATCTTAAGAGTAGTACTGGTGAAGGTAGTAATGAGGACAGTGAGGATCAGTCAGAGACGGTTTTTACTGATTTGAGACAGTTGGAGGAGTATTCACTTGCGGGTATGGTTTATTTGCTGCAGCAGGTTAAGCCTCAGTTGAGTAAAGGTGATGCAATGTGGTGTTTGTTAATGAGTGAGCTTCATGTTGGAAGGGCGAGTACGATGGATTTACCGAGTTCTGGAAAGGGGAATGGTAGTAATAATGTTGAAGGAGTTGATGGTGGTGCTAGTAGTACTGTGAATGGTGTTGGTGTTGGTGGTGGTGTTATTGCGCCGGCATTGTGTAGATTCCATGGAGGTTGGGGTTTTGGGAATGGGAGAGGAGGACCTAAGTTTTCCGGTAACGGGGTTTCTTTGTGTGGGGAAGAGTTAACGTTAAAGAGAGAGATTGATTGTCCGAGGAGATTTAATCTTTCACCGTCGATGAAGTCTTTGTTGAGAGAGAATGTTGCAGCTTTTGCTGCTGGGTATCGTGCTAGTATGGAGCAAAAGAAGCAGATGCAAATGCAGTCTGATACTAGTGGTAATAGTTTGTCTTGCACAGCTGCTCCTGGTAAACTTTCAGAGATGTGTGAGCAGCCACGTAAGTCGGGGAGTGAAGAGAGTGTCAGTTCAGTACTGGAGAAATTCCGTGATCTGAACATTGATGATAGCGTTGATTCTGCACCTGAGGAGCTAAAGGATGATGCTTTAATAGGACTACTTCATCAGGTTCAGGATCTCAAAAAGCAACTAAAGGACAGGAAAGACTGGGCTCAGAAGAAGGCAATGCAAGCTGCCCAAAAGGTCAGCGATGAACTGGCCGAGCTTAAAACGTTGAGGAGTGAGAGAGAAGAAACTCAACGGTTGAAAAAGGGGAAACAAACTCGTGAGGACTCAACCTTGAAAAAATTGTCAGAGATGGAAAATGCTCTTAGAAAAGCTAGTGGTCAAGTTGACAAGGCAAGTGCGATAGCCAGGGCACTTGAGCACGAAAATGCAGAAATCCGGGCGGAAATGGAAGCTTCCAAATTAAGTGCATCAGAATCTCTCACGGCATGCATTGAAGCATCGAAGAAAGAGAAGAAGTCCTTGAAGAAACATGTGGCGTGGGAGAAGCAGAAAATGAAGTTGCAGGACGAAATTACAGCGGAGAAGGAGAAGATTAAGGCACTCCATAGGGATTTAGCTCAGATTACACAGGAAGAAAAAGAATACGAGGTACCAAAATATGCATTATCTTCGTTTACACACTAAGAAATCCTCTGGATCTTCACAATTTTTGACACTGTAACCTGTCGAAGTCCTTTTAGTTAGGATTCAAGATAATGTACCCGTCTCTTTGAGCCGTGGTCTAACTACCCTGACAGAATCAGTGTTGAGATCTGTTCCTGAGGAATTATTACTCCTGTTTATACTTTTCACGGGCCAGGTGTACCCTCTTTGCTGCTAGATGGATCGTATTTTGGGCAGTTTTCATGTTCTTTTCATCTTGTTAAATATGTATCTGCAGGCGAAATGGAGGCAGGAGCAGAAAGCTAAGGAGCAAGCTTTGGCTCAAGTGGAAGAAGAACAGCGCTCCAAGGAAGCAACCGAGGCTAGCAACAAGAGAAAGGTGGAAACCCTGCGGTTAAAGATCGAAATAGACTTCCAGAGACACAAAGACGATCTTCAAAGACTGGAACAAGAGCTGTCTCGGCTCAACAAAGCCTCTTCGACTGACTCAAGCCTCCAATCGAATAACACCTCTCACACTAAGGGGAAATCAGACAAGTCGAAGGGAGAAGCAATGTCTAATAAGCTGCTTGAAGAGCTGGATAAGCTTGATGGGTCATATGAGAAGGAAGCAAACTGTGACCGGGAATGTTTGATCTGCATGAAAGATGAGGTTTCTGTTATGTTTCTCCCTTGTGCACACCAAGTTGTT